>NW_009228742.1:0-1677 GCF_000690835.1 Fulmarus glacialis
TCTATGATTCTATGATTCTATGATAAAGACCCTTAGCAATTCCTTCTCAGTAGTATGCTAACTCCACTAATCAGAAATGGTAACATTGAAAACTTAAGATGTGTCACAGTTGAAGATAAATTCAATTTGTATAAAAAGAACATATAGCTACTCTAATAACAAAATCTATTTTATGTTTAAAATATATGTTTATAGCTGTGTAGAGGTTTTGCTTTAGATTCAGAATAAATACCCTCAGATTCACAGTTAAAAAGCATGACTTTAGCATTTTTTTGTGTGTGTGGGGGGGGGAGGTGATAGGAAGATGAATGTAATTACTTATTAATTTTCAGGTTCAGAAATGGCCTTTACTGAAAATGACATTTTGTCAAAAATTTTAAAATGCAATGTTTATTTTATAAGGTTATTTAATGCTCAGACTCTTTTTACATTTTTTTTTAATATATATTTTTCTTTTCTCCAATCTTTTTTTCTCAGTGCAAAGAGGAAAAAGAAGTGGATATGTGAAGAGAGGTGATGCAGAAAAATCAATTCCATGGCACAGACATAAGAAAGCTTTTCCATACCATCAATTCCATGGGACAAAAAAAACAGGAAAAGGGTACCCTTTTAAAGCCTTTAACAAGCCAGTTTTCCTAGGCTGTTGATACTTTTGTGAAAATACGTTGAAGAAATCCATGTGAAAAATAGCTGTCTTTTTTTAAGATCTTCTCTTATTCCTGATAGACTGTTAATAGTTCACAGGAAACAGCATTGAATGCCATTCCTAATTTATCTTTAGAAATAATTGAACATTTAGCTCTGGGAAATGTAATGGTCAAAAGTATATGCTTCCTGTGGGAAAATATTTGGTTAGGGAGTTGCAGCTTATATCCAGAGGGAATTCAGTTTATTTCCAGAGGTATGAGCATGTATATGGTGAGTTGACCTTGGCCAACTGCCAGGTGCCCACCAAGCTGCTCTATCACTTCCTCTCCTTAACAGGACAGGGGGAGAAGATGCGATGAAAAGCTCATGGGTCAAACTAAGGACAGGGAGATCACTCACCAATTACCATCATGAGCAGAGACTCAGCTTGGGGAAATTGATTTCATTTATTGCCAATCACACAGAGTAGGATAATGAGAAATAAGAAAAAGTCTAAAACCCACCTTCCTCCCACCTTTCCCTTCTTCCCAGGCTCAACTTCACTCCTGATTCTTCTACCTCCTTCCCCCGAGCGGCACAGGGAATGAGGGTTACAGTAAGTTCATAATGCTTGGTCTCTGCCCCTCCTTCTTCCTCACACTCTTCCCCTGCTCCAGCTTGGGATCCAGCTCATGCAAGACAGTCCTTCATAAGCTTTTCCAACGTGAGTCCTTTCCACAGGGTGCAGTCCTTCAGGAATGGGCTCCTTCAGCGTGGGTCCCCCACAGGATCACAGGTCCTGCCAGAAAAACTGCATGGGTTCCTCTCCAAGGGCCACAGTTTCTATCAGGAGCCTGCTCTAGGGTGGGTTCTCTATGGGGTCACAGTTTCCTTCAGGGTACATCCACCTGCTCTGGCATGGAGTCCTCCACAGGCTGCAGGGTGGATATCTGCTCCACCTTGGACCTCCATGGGGGTCAACTTGCATCACCATGGTCTTCACCACAGGATGCAGAATCTGTGCTCTGGCACCCGGAGCACCTCCTCCCC
>NW_009228743.1:0-31189 GCF_000690835.1 Fulmarus glacialis
CAACCTTAATGATTCTATGATTCTAGACTATTTTCTTAAAGAAGAAGAAATTTTAGGGTTTTTTCAATGTCACTAAGCCAGTAAAAGCTAAGCTTATAGAGGAGGAATGCATGAAGTCCTACTTGCAGCGTAGCTCCACAGTCTCCATTCCAAGGTTGTTGGCTTCCTGTAATTTCGTCCAGGTTGGGATGTCATCCTGACACCCCCCTCCTGACACGGGTGGTGCAGAATCAATACAGCTCACACAGCAGCCACGTCAGCTTGAAGCACGCACAATTGCTCGGTGTAGGTTGAGAGAGACACATCTAGGCTGCACCTTTGGCTCGTCTCAGCGTGCCATTATTGTGGCAGTCTCGGTATAGGTTGAGAGAGAGACACATCTAGGCTGCACCTTTAGCTCGTCTCAGCGTGCCATTATTGTGGCAGCTTGTGGTGTTAATGCCAATTAGTGTAACAAGGCAATTCAAATGAGGTTGAAAGCCACTATATTCAAGGCAGCCTGACTGTGTTGGAAATAACTCTTGGCTATGACGGCGCCATTCTCTTTTGAAGGCAAAAGAGCAGTTCCTAGGGATCTGTTGTTGCACTTCTCTTTCTGCATGCAAAAGTTGTTCCTGAAGCACTTTTCTACGTTGTATGCCGTACGCACAAATGTGTCAAAGTAACTTTCCCTGGAGCTGCTAGGATACTGCTAGAAGTTTCCACAACAGTTGGCATAAAACTAAATGAATCCAAAGCCCTTCCAGCGTGATGCGCAGTGTGTGGAAGCAGGTTTCTTCTGCAAGCCTTCATCCTTCAAGACACGACCCAGACAGTAATTAACAGGGGTTAGAAAGAACTTTTTCCAAAGGGTAGGTTGTTCCATGGTTCGCCATCATGGATTTTTTTTAATGCTTCCTTAAAAAGCATTTTGTATTAGCTCTTCTTAGAAGCAGAGGATAGGGTATTTGATTGGCTCACTGCTGAGCTTGCATGTCTCTTCCATACAAATTGAAGCCGCAGATCCTCTGTTCCAGTTATGGTGCGTTCTTCTCGCTTGCTCCCATCGTTGGATGAAATGCTCTAGTCAGTTGAATAAAGCGCAGTTTGGTTCGCAGCAGAAGTACAGACCATGCTTTCTGTCTTAGACTTTTTAATGGGAGTTTACATAGCCTGCCTGAGGCAGGAGAGCACGGAGACCAAGGTGCCACCAAAACCCTGTCGCTTAGCAAAGGCAGGAAATTAATGGGGTGGAACGCATCCAGACGATTGCTGTAGGATTGTATGCCCTGCTAGCTGTTAAGATGTACACACTTACTCTGCAACAAATATGAGAGCATACAAGTAACAGCAATAAATTAAGTCAAATTATCCTCCCTGTACTCTAGGTGCGTGGGAGGTTAATGCAGTTCAACAAACTGGGAGCTGTGGCCTGGCCTTGGGGTTGTCTGTCTGCAGGGTACCAGCCCAGCCAGCTGACCCACGCTGCGTGCACGGGCTGGGGACTTCCTGCAGAGGTGGCATCAAACATTTGCTTAAAATGTTGTCCAGTCTGGTTTTAAAGAAGACCAAATGAGGGAAAGTTTGTCATGTTCTCCAATAACCCCTCCGAGTCTATAATAACGCACACAATTAGGAAGTTTGCGTCTTATTTGAAGGTTGAATTCATGTAACTTCACTTTCCAAACACTAGATCTTATTTCATCAGCATGACTGAAAAACTCCTTACTACTAGAACCTCCTTTTGTGAGTAGCTATGGATAGTGGTTAAATCGTCTTGTAGCCTTCAGATTGCTAATCTGAGCAACTCTGGGGACCTAAGACCTCTGGGTTTGGTCTTTGGACACCCTGCTATTTGACATCCACCCAGAAGAAGTGTAGATGCAAAAACTGGAGTACAGTGTTCTAGCAAATGTTACGTCAGCACCACATGGAAAGCTCAAACCATGGTCTGTTTTCACTGAATGTTCCCCTTTTTGTATGTTCAGGGTTGCAGTATTTTTTGCCACCTCGTTGCGTAAAGAGCTCGTGTTGTGGACGTTAGCTGCAGGAAAGAAGGAATTGTCTGTTTTATGTCTGTACATACTGTTCAATGCAGGCAAAATATTTTTTGTGTCTCATTTTGAAAGCTTGAAATTAACTGGATCAGCCAGCCACAAACCCCGCTGGTGTAAATCAACAGGACTTCAGCAGAATTATGCCAATTTACACCATGTCAGAAAGTAGCATGGGATGATGCAGTAATTCTTATTATTACAACTGCGCACTGCTAGAAGCAACACAAATTGTTTTAAAGAGGTCTTATATTTTGTTATTAGTAGATTATGTTTAATTATATAAAAGTGCATATTAGCTTTGGCTTGTTATGCATTTATTTGTATAGAAGGTAAAAACTAAATTGTCCTTGTGAGATGAACCAGTTCATTCATTGTGAGAATTAAAGGGAAGTGACACGCCTGTGAGTAGGTGAAAATTGAGAGTTTAAGTGTTTTCTAGGAAACTATACGCTGACATGATTTAACTGGTAGAGTGTTGTTGATTTCAGGGCACAGCACTTTTGCTGCCTAAATCACACATGCTGTCAAAAAGTCCCAAAGTGCTTTTTGGCTTTTGGTAGCGTATAGGCAGAAATAATGTCCAATTGTTGATCTTGAATCACTGGATATCTGCCCTGCAAAGGTCGCATCAGTAATTTAGAAGCACAAACGGGGTTGTATCTAATTTCTAGCCTACTACAGACAAGCTCGTTCTATTTTTGCAGAACAGTGTACAAAGAAACTAAATTTTCACCACAAATGAAAATACTAACTGCCTTTGGAAATAAAGGTATTAATGGTTCTCATATTTATGTATTGGCTGCTGGTAGATCCTGCCTTGCCTAGCAAGACTTGCACATTAGACTGTCTTACATCCGTAATAAATGATCAGATTAGCATTGTGATCAGAATTAAATGATCGGATAGGAGTAACAGGCTCTGTAGGGTTTATTTCCCCTCCATACAGTTCTGCTTGTCCAACAGTGGCGCTTGCATTGTTTGGAACGACCTTGACTGTGAAGTATTTTCAAGTGCTGAGAGTTTGCTGCAGAAAAGCTGAATGAGCCCAGTTGATATTACTGTAGCAACAAAGATGAGCGTGGGGAACATGTGGTACTTGAGGTATTTGACCTGATTGCTCACAAACTGTGTGTTTGATCACTGGACTAGAAGACATTGTCATCCATGGAAAGGGAACGTGATGCTTTTAATGCAGTTAGACCCCCTTCCTGTAACACCAGCTGTGTGAGGAAAAAGTTTTTATCACCTCCGCATTTGCATCAAGAGGGCAAAATCTTGTTCTCTAAGACTCAGTGACTGTGAGCAAGCTTCTCAAAACCTTGCTGCAGTCAGGGTTTTATTTATTACTAGAGGAACTCTAAAATCTCAAATACAACTGCTATGTTTCATTATTAAACAGCAGAATTTTCAGCTTGGGTTTTAAACCTGGTGGTTTTAAGTCTGCAACCTCTAGTCTGAAGGACATGGTGAGAAGGGCTTCCTGCTTTCTGAATGAGTGTGAAAAGTGTACATCCCAATTGAAGTTTGTCTTCAGAAGCTTCTAATTAGGACAGAGTGATTTGATTTTTCAGGAGGTATCTTTGGGTTTCCTGAAATAACAAGGCAACCACAAGGGTGATGCAGAGCAGGTATCGCAGGTTACTGTCATCTTTGCAACTGTCAGAAGTGTTTTGGTGGTAAGTGAACCCGTGCGTTTGAATAAATAAATAGTTTTTACTTAATTTATGGTTTTCGTGCCGAAAAAAGCTGTCAAGTTTGAGGTATAATGACTGACTTTTTTTTTTTTTGTTTGCAGTGGCATGAAAATTTTCAGAAAAACTGAGCAATGTTTTAAGCAACTTCCCCGCAGGATGCGGAGCCACTTAGGTATTATTTTCCATGTAACTTTATACAACAAAGCAGGAGCAAGGAGGCAGGAGAGCAAAGTGTGAAGTGGCCTCTTGGGGAGTAATGATACGGTATGCATTGCAGGGAAAAGCAGGCAAGCCTTTGAAATCACTGCAGTCAGTCTAGGGTGTGTGAATAAAGGCAAGAATTGCCCTGAATTTGGCTTTTGCCACAGCTGAAAGGCTGCTCGTGTTAGCTCACAGAGAGCGTTTTATTCCGTAACTACGCTTTTGTGATCCTGAATTCTGGGTGCAGAGGCGAGACCTTACAATTGATGGTTAAATTTCAGAGGGAGCTCCTGAACAGTGCTGTGGAGAAGGATAGCCTCTCCACTAGAGAGGTTGGTGCTTGGTTCTGTGAAGCAATGACCATGGCTGAAACACGTTTCTGTCAGAAACTGCTGGACAGACTTACACAGGCAACGCTTTTGTCTTTTAATCTCCTTTCCAATGAGAAAAGCAGCGTGTTTGTGGATTGGGGAAGCATCCATCTTCCTATTTTCCTGATTAATATTTGGAGGCACCTTGAATCTCTTATCGCAGCAGGTGTGCACCAACAAAAGAGACTTCTGGAGACTTAGGTCTTGAATCAGCTACGTATCATGTGCTGGATGCAGCGCTTCAAAACCTAAAGCTGTTGAGTGATGCAAGTCTCCAGGCTTGTGCTGTGTGACCACAGCGTGGTTAGTGGGTCCTCTACATGGCACCAGGCTCTGGCTCCCTTTGAAGTTAGTCTATAAAAGTAAGGAAGGATTTTAAGGCAAAGCAGCAGATGTGAGCCTTTGCCCTTGTGAATTCATTGTTCTTCCCTGGCGCCGAGATCCTCTGTGTCAGAAGAAGGGAATTATTAGTGCAAGATGTAGTAGGTAGAAACACAGAGACTTTTTGTTTCTGTCTGAAGTCACCTCGTCGAGCTTTCGGGCTGGTATGTTGGCAGCTGAGCAAAAGGCTGTTTATTCTACATGTCTCTTGAACAGTTTGGAATAGCTTCCAAATACAAATCAGTGGCTTGTTCCTCAAAAAGCTAGTCAGAAAGCTTTATCGCATCTGTCAGTCATTGCTTTTGCTTTTATGGGTCAGCTCTGAAGAGCCAGTGTAATTAGAGCATCATGTGTAGTCTCCAGGCGAGCTTTACGGCTCTGCCAGTGGAATGCAGATTTTGCTTATAAATTTTTAAATTATTATCTGTATACTTGTGAAGACCTTGTTTATTTAGCAAAGCCACTTGCCTGGTCTCAAAACTGGCAGAGGAGAATCCTCCTTCCTTCCCTTCTTGCTTTCCTCCAAAATGAAATAAATCACATCCTTTCTCCTCGCTCTCCCAAAAATGTAGGTTTCATTTCAATGAGAACGAAAACATTTCGGGTAACCTTTTTCAAAACAATTTCATATAATTACATGGAATTACAATAAAGTCTGTTTGTGGGATTTGTTGATCCTTGCGGGATGAAGTGTGTGCAATTCCTTCTGCTTGTCCTCCCCTGGAAATCCCCTTGCATGTTGTCTCTGTGCGGAGCAGATGCTCTCTCCCTGTTAGTGTTGGTAGCTCTCTTCAGCAGTCTGTTACCATTGAAAGCTATAAAATGATAGAAGAGAAGGATGAGGAATAACAAACTGCTTTAACATTTCTTGAGGGATGAAGTCATACACGTTAGGTGTGTTGTGGGGAACATGCTCTGGAAGGTGTAATGTGTTATTGCTGCTGTTTTAATAGAGCTGCAGGGAGCCTCATGCAGAACTGAAGAAGTTCCTTCTTATTACTGGCCCCTTCCGATCATCACGCTCCCCAAGATCTGCATTTTCCAAAGTCTCCAACTTCCATTGCCTTTAAAGAAGTATTCCCCAGCTTTGGCGGGGGAAGGGGATTACTGTGATTGTAAGACAAAAGTACCTAAATTTTGGTGCACACCCAAAACTTTTTTTCTCTTTGGCTTTTAAGTCCCTTGTTTATGGAAATAGTTCTTCCTTGTAGTCTGCTTTTTTCTGGAAGATAAAACTGCTGATTAAGTAACGTTACCCACGGGAGCTCTCGTGGTGGTTATCGTCTTCCTTTGAAATACTGAATTGTTCTCTGTTTCACAAACTGTAACACTGGCAAATAGGGATGTGGGGATATAAATTTTCACAATAGTGTCTATTCAACCACTGTTTGAGAGAGACTTTTTTTTTTAATTCCTCACTCTTGGGCCTTCCGAAAAATGGTGAAATCTTCAGTTTGAAAGGGACTATGAACAAAGAGATGGTATTGGAGAGCCGCAAAATGTGAAGTGACTCTTCTGCTATAGTTACTCCTGTGCAGTCTTCACAGCAGCTTTGTAACACAGGTCAGATCTGCTATTTCTTTTCAGCGATGAATATCCATCTGGGAGCAAAAGCAATGTGTAAGAAGCTTCATATATGTAGCTTTAAGTCAGAATGCTAATTTTAAATTTAAAATCACTTTTAGGTTAACTTATCAATATCTTTATTAGCTTAATAAGTGGGACCTGCAAGAGCAAAGCAGATTGCTGCTGCTGTGGTATCATAAAAGAACTTGTTTTTTCTAACTTAGTTAAAAGGAATTTATGTGAAAATAACCTGCAAGAAAAAATAAATTACATGCATGATTTAGTAATTGACGGTGACTGTGAACTTGTCTACTAGCACAGGTTTCATCTTGAGGGAAAAGAAAATTGCAGCTAATTTGTGACAGAAATATGAATGTCAAGAAGGAATGAATAAAATGGACAAGAAGGAGTTCTTCATTCCAGGAATGTGTTTTGCTCTTTTCAAAGAAATTTTTGTTTTAGTTGTTTTTCTGCTGCTTTATCTTCTTCAAAATCCCTTTCAAAAAAGCATTTGGGCTTTAGCTCCTGGAAGAGATTAACAACTCTTCTGCATAACAAATGCATCTAACTGATGGGGGTTTCTCATGCTAAGGGTTCCTTCTACCAAACAGGCTCTTGACAAGTTTTTCTCCTGTGGGATAAATCTTTCATAAAGGCTGGACTATTGTTTTTGTCCTAATTCAAAAGTTGACTTACGGTTGAAAATTCTTTCATTGTTCTGGTCCATTTGCTTTTGTCTCAGTTATGGTCTTTCTGCTGTGCAGTTGTAAATTAGCACATTGCATCATGTTTGCAGATAAAATTTTAATGAAAATTCTTATGTCAGTGTGGCTGTCCAACAGGAAAAAAATGGATTGCTCTGAGATAGCTCAAGGCAGAGAAGAACACTTCATGGAACCTGGGATCACAACTTACTTTTAAGTATCTTGAATCAGGTACTTAAAAAAGCAGTTAGGAGAAAAAATTTATTGAATTACCTGTTTCACAGAAATCTTCATTTTGAATTATAGATCACCTGCTCTAAGCTTCCATGGTCTAAATGTGTTTAACACACGTGTGGTATTTTATCTCCCCCCAATATTATGGGTGAGGGGGAGAATCAAAGAAGAAAATCTGGTTTACTCAAGCCTGGGTAAGAGAATGCTTGTACGATCCTCCAGCCGGCCTTTGGAAGGCTTTGTATTAATGTGGGTTTGAAGAAGAGAGAAACTGATGACTTAACCTTGGAAAGAAAACACTTGCCCTGAAAGAAAACTCAGTAGATGTTATCGGCTGTATTCCACCTATAATCTCTCCAGATATTTGTGGAAATGTAAGTGGATTTAAGTATCCTTAAGAATCGTGTGGTTGATGAAATCAGCTAGATTCAGGGATGGACATGCATCTTTCTACAGCCTGTTTTAGAACTTGATTAATACATAGCTTTCTTGCCTCCTGCATTTGCTCTCATTAAACCGTCTGAAATTGTGGGCAAGAAAGTGGCAAGTTTTGTTTGAACTTTATTCCTTCGATGCTGCGTATGAACAGTTTTAGATTTACTACATTTCAGCAGTGCAGTGTCGTGTACAGGTTGGTCAACAAGGATTCTGAACTTGTCAGAAACAAATGTGAATTAAATCTATTTATTTTCCGTGAATCTTACGGTTTTGTTTCTGCTGATGGGGGCTCTGTCATATCAATTGCTGTGTAGTAAATTATTACTAAATCTTGGGTGGTAATGGTGATTGTTTCAAAGATAGGGTGATCTAGAAGAGGCAGCTTGCACAGGAAAAGCAGTCAGTCATATTAACAAAACTGGCAATAAATGCCTCAAAACATCATCATCATTTTATACCCCTTTTGGTCGTGCTGTTGAGCTAGGTGAACTATGTCCTTGTTTGTGTTTCAGAGAAGAAATCTGAAATATAGTCACTTCAGGGAAAATGTAAGTGCCTTGATTTATTGATGTTATTTTATCAATTTTGCACAGGTTTTGCGGGGAGGAGGGAAGGAAGGAAGATTAGCAATTTCAGATGAAGACAGGCAGAAATGTTCACAAATGCCTGTCACACCCCAAAAGCAGTAATCAAATTACTGCTGTGAAGCAAAATGATATAATTGATTATGAAATTTGAAATCAGTGCCTGGAGCGTTAGGAAAGCTGACAGTGCGAGCCAGTGTATTTAAAAAGAAGAGTGGGTGCAAATCTATTAAATGTTTTTAAGGAGAAGGAATCTTCTGCAGAAGGATATGGTATCAGTAATTCATGGGCATGAACAAAATGCTGCATCAGTGATTTACAGTGTCAGGCGGGGCTATTAAACATGATTAGAGTTCAGAGTTTAATTCACTTCCCTCTTTAAAAGAGGAGAATTATCTCCTGTAAAGGCTCATCGAATCGTTTCAAATGGTGTGTGAGGACCCTTCTGGGTTAAGCTGGAGGAACCATTTTAAAGTAGTCAGAGAGGCGGTGGGCATTGCATGTTCCTGTTTATTAGACATGGTACCATGATCAAGTCTTTTCTTTTTTCCTTCCCCCCCCGCCTTCCCCCCCCTTAAAGGAAGAAACTATCTAACAGAAGTACTAAGTAACTAGGTGACTTCTATTTCCAATACTATCAATCTATTGCCAGCTCTCCTTTTACATGCACCTCAATAGCAAAAACAGAATTTGTGTGGGACAACAGCACTTTTCTATAAACCCTAGCGGGTGGGAGAAACTGTAACGCTGTCGTCGGAGTAGGGTTTCTAGTGTCATTTGTATGTTGGAGAGCATCCTCTCATTTCAGTTCCTGTAGAAGAGACCGGTTTTAAGTTGAATATCACTAGTTAAGGTACCAGTTTCTGACAAAAACAATTGCAGTATCAGTAGGCCTTTGCTTTAGGCCTGTTTCCGTAAATCTCTTGAGTTCACGTGCCTCTGCAGTCTCTGAAAGTAATTGATGTTACCACAATATTTTATCAACATCTATCAATAGAGAAACCAAGCTCAGCAAAACCTAGATGGGAACAATTCATAAAGTTCATGGAAGTCCGCTTCAGGTGCAAGCCACGATTCTGCCGCTGCAGTCCATCACAAGAACAGGAGGACAAGGTTGCTGGTCACACTTGTGAAGCGGTGTTGACTTGCGGTCCCCGTAGGTCGCATCTCTCTCTGCGCAGAGCAAGCAGGAGCAGGTCTGGTTCTGTCTGGGGTGGACCCGGTGCATGCCTCTGGTGAGTGAGAGGAGGCGGAATGTGGGCTGGTGGCAAGAGGTGCAGGAGTTTCTGACTGAATAACCGCCCTGGGAGCTTCTCCCTGGCTGCAGAGCCGGCTCCGGCTGCTGCACGGGAGGTCCCTGCGGGGCTGCAGTTGGCTTGCTGTGACCCAGCACAGTCGCCCATCTCCTGGTACGTGACCTGACACAGCTGATGTGTCTTGTGACCTATGCTGGAAAACAAGATAAGAATTAGGACGAAAATTTTGTCAGTTAAGGGTATTTAAGTATTTTCTTCCTAACCTATGAGAACTGTTCTGTTGGCACAGATTTGAAGCCATTTGACTTCCTTAGAAGAAAAAAGAAGTGCTCCCTTCTCACTGTCAAATGACTTAATTTCTTCTGAAGATCCTAAAACCAGAACTGCCTCCTGGAAGTCTTGTTGTGACTGTCTTGGTGTCCTCTGTGCATATGCGAATGATATTTGCATAGTTTGTCACAACTTTTAAGGTACTTCTTCAACGAAGACACCATGAGTTAGGCATGGCATCATTACCCTCATTTTATGGATGAGAAATGAAGCCCAGAGACACCAGGGGAAAGAACTAATCTCCCCAGAAGTAAGACTAGTGTAGGTGAAAAATGAGAGTCTCGTTGCTTCCTTCATTAGGAAATCTGTTTGCAGTCCCAAGCCCCAGTGACTTTAGACATTTGCCACCCAATTCTCTAAATCTGCTTTTTGAACATAGTTTGTCTTCCCTGTTTGCCCTGCAGAGCTGCTGCTTGCTATCTTGGGCATCCTCCTCTTTCTCAGTTTTCAATTAATCTCTCCCCACTCATCTCGGCCTGTTCCTCTCTGGCTGGTGCGGAGCTCTCCCGACAACTCTCATCTGTGGGAGGGAAATGTGATTTAATGGGGAGGAAAGAGGAGCTGAGTGCTTGTAGCTGTGAGTGATATTTGAGCTGTAGGTTTATTGACGTATATACCTCACCTTGCTTAGAGTCTGCTCCAGTATCTCAGGAGATCTCTTCCATCTCTTGCAGCTTGCTTTACACTTTTCTGGACTAACTTCTTGGCTTCATCTTCCGTTGCTATGGGTAAAACTTTAGGCCGATGCAGTGCTCTTGCTCTGACCTTCAGTATTGCTCCCACAGCTAATATGAAATGCCATACAAACCTTGATGCAATTTTCCATGGCTGCTGTAGGCAAAGTGTCTTATTAATGGAGGAACCACAGGGGATTCTGATGGTGCTGTTGCTTCTGATGGTCACACTGGCTTAAAGATAAGTTATGCTTGGGGTAGTCTGGACGTATCTCCCCATGCATTTCACTTGGGTATAAAATAATCCGCACCTAGATGCTTATGTATTATCAAAGCATTTTAGGTGAGTTTGGAATGAAAAGCTCTCTGTGTAAGATTGGTCTGCCAGGGGAGTGATTTGTGATGCAGTAGCCTCACTGGGAGCTGGAGGGGGAATTGAGGCTGTAGAGGGGAGGGGGTTTCAGAAGGACATGGGGAGCTGGAGCGGGAACTGGGTGTTGAACAGGGAATTCTTGCTGACAGTCAGGGAGGGAAGGTATTTCAAGAACAAAGTTTGGATGGAAGTCAAAGTATTGGTCTGGGTAAGAACTGTGTATACTGGGTGGGCTGGACATCTGCCGGCAGATGGAGAGGTGGAACCCCTGTATTTGTAGCAAGCAAATAGTTGGGCTTTGTGTGAATGGGGCGGGGGGAAAAGAAACTAAAATAATTCTTCTGGTCTAAATGCTTGATTTCAACGCAGCTGGAGTGACTGCAACTTTCAAAGAGCATTTTCCCCAAGACAAAGTTTCAGCTGGCATAAAAGCTAGCATTTGACATCTTTTCCATGTAATGACTATATTAACAAAAGAATGCCTCGCTGTTGGCTGCCTTTGTAAAACAACTCCAGTGCAGTTCTTCATTCTTTTAACTCATGTGTGTGACTTAAAGTCAGCTCAAAACTCCCACTGGAATGCAAGCAGGTCAGCTTGTGCGCACTCCCAGTTAGAGTATTAGAAAGTTCTCCACGTGACTTGACAAAGGCTCTTTGCAATTGTTCGTTTCTGTTACAGAGGGCAGTTATAATACACTGATATTTGCTGCACCGCAGCATTTAACGTTCCTATCCCATAAGCAGAGAGAGGTATCCCGTTCAGCTCCAACTGCTCAGGCATCCAACCTGAGATGCTGCAGTATGGTCTGTAAAGCCTACAGTTACTAGGAGTTCCTTCGTAATCAGTGATAAGTTTTAATAGTTGTTGCAGACACTGTCTTCAGCTACTTGCTGAAGGCTAAATATTCTTACAGCACTGAAAATAAACCTCACTGGCTGGAAGGTGCTGGCCAGAGTCTGTGTGTTGAATTGTCCTAATGTTTCTAGTTTCCCTGACCTGCAGATGGCTTTCCTTAGACAGCTGTTTGATTTCAAAGTTGTATTACAGTTCTAATTTTTTCTAAAGTCCCAAAACACAGACTTATCTGTGCTCTCCCTTTTCCCCTTGGGATGCACCCACAGTTAGTTAAACCTCCCACCGTTAAGGGAAGTCTGTATCACCTCTTAAAAGCTGAAGTTCACAGCTTTTCTCCAATACTCAGAGCATCTGATGGGAAGGCTGGTTTAAAAAAAAATGTCTAGGGAGTGTTTTATGTGCTAGGTAATTCAAATAGCTATTCTGATTTCTTCTGTCTCTAAAAAAAGTGCAAGGGATAGGGCAGGACTGCATACAGAAAGAGCTAATTTGTATTTTAAGCCATTCCACCAACACAGCCTGGTGGGGTGTGTATGTGGGAGGAGAGTTCTAAATAGGAAACTGTGATGTTAGGAATCCTAGGAGCCATGAGGATTGTGTAAATGTTTTCTCTTTAAAGCAGAAATAGTCTGCTTTCTGTACTGAGAAAACTCACTTTGCGTATGAGAAAGAACAGTTTATAAACTGTGATGACTGGAGATGAAGCAAAGGGATGGGACTGTCGTTCTGTAGACTAAAAAAACCCGAAACGAACATTTCTGTACTGTTTTGATTTATTTTATAATAATTTTATCTTCATCTTGTTCCCATCATTCAGATACAGCTGGCTACAAAAAAATTTAGAACAGAACATGCATAGGAGAACTGACGTTTGTTTCATTACTGTGAACGTAGTCTGGATAGGTGAGAAAAAGGAATGTGAGATAAGTGCTAGACATCGGCTTCATTATAATTTACATTTTATTAATAAATATTCTTGGAACTGACATTTTCCTTAGCACCTTATTGTAAACTGCTGCTGAGGCTATGGGGGTCATATTTCCTACTGGTATAAATTGGCATAGCTGAATTAAAAGCATGATGATTTTCCACCAGCTTTGGAAGCTGCTCCAGTTGGACGAGGAAAAGTTATCTCTCTTTGTCAGACTGAATTGCAGAACTGGGCTTTGCTCTTCTCTGCATATCGCTGTGACAGATAACAGGCCTTTAATTTAGTGGAGAAAGGCATATGAATAACCAACAGCTCGAAATTAAGGCTAGGCAAATAAAACTTAAAAGTTTGACACTTTGCTGAATAGTGCAAGACAACGTAAGACCAAACTACCAGGTCGATGGTACGTTTCTTTCTTTTGATGTTTTCAGGTCATGACAGAATGCCTTTCTGGGAGACTTTTAGTTGGACTGAAGCTATGGGCTTAGTACAGAGTAACTGTGGGAAACCGGCTTGTGTGACATGATCAGATTAAATAGCTAATGGTTTATTCTGGTCTTAAAAATCTCTGCTGTCCAGTGCTAGTTACCTTGCTAATGAGGGTGTAATATTCCAATCGCTTTGAAAAGCAGTGAGGTGAAAGTCTTTCTGAGATGGTTTACGCAGTCCTTTAAAAATGTAACTCCACATTGTAAAAGAAATCTTGGTTTTGTGAAAATGATGCTGTGTTGGTATTAAAGCTAAATTGAGGTTTATTCATTAAAGACTTTTTTTTTGTATGATGGATGGAAAATACAAAAGCAAAGCATCCACTGGCTGCAAAATGGGGACTTTTCTGAGTGATTCTTCAGCAGATTTCAACAGATGAGATTTTGTAAACTCATCACCACACAGTATATGGGAAAAGTATGACTGAGAAACTATCTAGGTTAAAAAAGCAAGAAAGAGCTGGGTTAATATGAATGCGATGGTGAGTTGTGTCCCAGTGTCCTATTCCATCTCTGGATGAAGACTGCTGAAGACCTGGGAAAGTCATGTTGACATCTGCCTCCTCTGACGTGGATGAGTGAATGTTCTTTGCAATAGCTGATGGTTGTTTGAGACAGCCAGAAGTGCCTATGACAAATGCTTCTGCAGGAGGCTGGAGGCATTGCAGGGTGTGTGCTCCACATATGGTTTGCTTGGAGACATTATCTTGGATAATTGCTCTTGGTTTGTTTCTGAAGAATTCTAAATTTTCCTCCAGAGAAGCTCAGTAACAGTGTGTCCCTGATCAGCTGCTGAGCACCAGGCTCCAGGAGGGTTAGTAGAAGCTTAAAGGGGCAAAATTGTGTTTATTGAAGATTAGTGCTGAAGACTGCTGTCTCTTTCTCCCACTTCAGTAGGAAACCAAATTTTGAAGGGAGCTGTGTTTCCTGGCTCCTAAGTCATTAGCTCTTTTTCTTTTTTTTTGTATTTTTGTGCTTTTCAGCTGTGCTGAATTGATCATTTTCATATGGTGTAGAAAAGAGTATCTTGGTAGTTTTTTGTTTTTTATAAAGCTGAAGCAGCCTTGCTTGTGCGCGTGGACTGAAAATCTGGCTTTCCTGCAGTCCTGGGCAAAACTCACGAGAATGTCACACAGGGTCTACTATTACCTGTTCCTTCTACTCATTGTGCAGGCAGACCCCTCATCAGGAGAATATATGTCTGGGATGGGACCTCCTGGGTCATTGGGTCCATTTTCCTGCCATCATAAGCAATCACATCATATAAGCCCTTTCATTAACTGACCAAATTCTATTTTAGAAGTACAAACACTTTTTGCCCCCACTACTCCCACTGGAAAACTGATATAGAATCTCATCTTCTGATTTCTAGCATGTATTTATTCACAGCTGGTTTGCACCCCCGTGTTTTTATGCCAACACTGTCCTTCAGTGTAC
The DNA here is from genome assembly GCF_000690835.1 of Fulmarus glacialis. Taxonomy (NCBI): domain Eukaryota; kingdom Metazoa; phylum Chordata; class Aves; order Procellariiformes; family Procellariidae; genus Fulmarus; species Fulmarus glacialis. Next base: position 14,555 of record NW_009228743.1, read on the forward strand.
AAGGCTTTTGCCTCCCGAGTGTTTAGTTATCTGGTGTATCCATAAGCAGAAGTTAAACCCCTTCCCAGCCTTCTTTCGCTTCCTTTGGTCAGGCCAGCAATGATCATCCTCTTAGTCCTTTCCACCCACTCCAGAGATAAAATGGAAATTACCCACATGAGAAATTCTTCTCAGCAGTTGCTAATGCTTGGAAGAGAAAAAGCTAGAGGAAACTTTAAAGGACGGCTAAACTGAGCATCTTTTCAAATTTAACTTCTGTTTCATGGTCTTTGTAAAGAATGTCGTCAGCTTTTTGTTTTGTGGAAGCCGTGGCTGCTGATAACTTTCAAGCTCAGCAATGTGAGGGCCATGAGGCTTTTTCATCGTAGAGGTTCTTTGAGGAAAAAGTCAGAGGAGAGAATTGGAAATGTATTTCTCATGTAGTAGAAATAATTTGTGGGGGGTATTCTCGAAAATACTGATGGATATGCTGGTGTGAGATGTCATTGTAGTCCTTGTGGCAGAGTTGCTCCTTGTGAATTGGGTTTTTGGTATTTTGGTGTAATCTGGAACAATCTGTGCTGTCTCTTTACTATCTCTGTTCAAGAATTTATCACTTGAAAGAAGCAAGCTGTCCTACAGATATGCTGTGGCTGCATATTTCTTTCTTCTGGTCAATGAGATGTCAGATTTCAGACCACTCTTTGGCAGGCAGGTGATAATAGCTTTAAGTTTAAGGAAAAGGATGAAATGACTGAACAATCTAGGACATGGAAAAACAGCTGGAAAAGAGATGACTGAGTGAGGGGAGAATGGTCTGCTAATTGTGAGATGGAAAAAACTAGTAGAGGATATTGTTTATTGTCTTTTATAATAGAAGAATCAGGAAACATCATATTAAAACTTAAGGTGACTTCAGAAATATACAGAAGGAGATTATTCTTCACACAGAACCTGGTTGTGGAAGTCTCTGTGCAGGATAATCTGATCGCTGAAAGTTTCTGTGGGTTCAAGACGTGGATGTGGGAAAATGCATTGGTGGTTCTTGCGTGCAAAGACAACCTCTGCTGTCTCAGGAAGCCCTTGGGCCACAAGTTGGGATTATTTTAGGAAAGTGTCGTGGTATTTGTGTCCTGTTATGTTTATCCCAGGTCGAACAGTATTTGTGACTGTCCGGAATGTTTAGTTCAATGAGCCTTGGGGCTTGTCAGGTCCAGCTGTTCTTAATGTGGTTTTGTACGTATTGTATGTTCTTGTATGTCTTGTAAACTTTCCATCCTTACAACAGGTGGTAAATATTAGGGTGATTATGATTAATATGTCCATTTAAATGCTGTTATATGTTGTCTAACATGCAAGTTGACCCTCCAGCTGAAATCTTTAATACTGAAGAAATCCAAACCTCTCTTGCTGAGAAGTCATAATAGGTTTTATGGGAAAAACTGCTGGAAGAATTAGATAAAGAGCCCTAAAAACATGGAGAGGGGAAGAAGTATTACATTTTGTATTTAAGCTCAAGCCTCTATGTTTGATTGCAGGAAGACATTTGAAAAAGAGCTATACCAGAGCTCTGAAGGATTCTTCAACCTACTGATATGAGCTCTGGGAACTGGGCTGTAAACTCCTTGAAACCCGAACAGATGTTTTGGTATATAGCTTCAAAGCTTTGAAAGACTGTTTTCCCCACATGCTTTTCTATGTGAGGAGACTTTTAAGAGCTGCTGAATAAATTTTATTATCTTTTCTACAAAAGCACTGTCCACATGGAAGAGGCAGGCTTTGAACAATCGTGGGCTCGGAAGTGAAACAATAACAACATAATGCCAGCCCAATTGAACAAAAATGGAATAGAAATGGGAAAGATGCGTGTCAGCCTGTTTAGGACCCAGAGGGGTGAGAGTTTTGAGATGCTTCAATAGCTTCTTCATGAAGATAGTAAACACAAGGGAGCTATATTGGCTTCTGCTACGTTAGATAGAAGAATCTTAATGTGGGGGAAGAATATAGATGAATAACAATCCAGATGTTAGTCATGTTGTTTTATGTGCATTTAGAAATGCATCTGACAGTGATGAGAGTGAGTTGAGAACCTACAGAGTTTTGAATGGGGAAAAAATGTCAGGAAAAGGGAACAGATTTAAATTATCCTCTATCCTTTCATCCCCTTCCCACACACTAACTGGGTGTGTTTTGGTACTGGAGGCTCTGCTGTGCTGGTGCTGTATGAATGCCCAGGAAATTATAATCCCTGCTGTAGGAATTTATCAGACTTTAAAAAGAGAAGACAAAGGAAACTTCTAGAAGTAAGGGACAGACGTAAGAAATGACATCCAACTCAGTTGAATTACCATCTTTTCAACCTGGAAGCCTAGGGTGCTTTTCAACACCTATGGCCTTCTGTTACTAGAACGAGCAAAACGCCACTATTGCACTGTGATTATTATCACAGGTTCATTAACAATTCTACTTTGTTTTATAGTTTCTGGGGAGAAAATCCCCAAACTTAAAATTCAGGTGGTTCTTCTATTAAAAATGTGATGGATGACGTTTTTTAAATTTTTTTTTTTTTAAAATTTAACTCGTCTTCAGAATACACAAAAGACTTCAAGCGCCTAATTTTTTCCCCACTGCATTTATTTATTTATACCTCCCCTCCGATTCAAAGCCTTGTTGAGCATAGCTTAAGTGGAAGAAACCAGCATAATGTCTGTGCGTGTTTTTCTATTTCACTCGGCCATCCCATAAAGCTTCTTTTCCACCAGTCGCCAATGCCCAACAGTGTACCGAGTGAACCTCAGAGACAGCGACGTGTCTTTGGTGAGAACTGTGGCCTTTTTTTCTGCAACCAGGAGGGGTAAGCCAAACCATTTTGGAAGGGCTCCGTGCAAGAGTCTCCTTACCCTTTCCATGTTGCAATTTGGAATGTTCTCCTCTATTTAGGCTTTTGTTTGCCTTGTGTGAGTTAAGAGCACAAAAAAAAGGAAATATCTTTATTGGAGAGATTTTTCAGTTTGAAGGTCTGAACCAGTTGTGGAATTGCTTTGATTCCCCGCCCCCCCCCAAAGGGGAATGCACCCTTCAATCACACAACTGCCAGAAACTCGGGCCCATTTTTAAACTCTCAAAGGCAGGATGGAGTTTATTTGTAAAATAGCAGTTTATTAATAGTAATAAGCACTTCCCATGGGGAAAAACACTAGCACGTTTTGTGAAAGTTATTTGATGGTCAAATAAACTCTATAGCACATCAAGAATAGGGTATCCGGCTGTGATGTGGCACATGCAGCAGCATTTAGGCAGAAGGCTTTGTTTTTCTTACAAATGTATTGATGGATTTTCGTGTGGATGATTGACTTTTGAAATCATAGCTTCAGTATTCTAAAAGACAACGAAATGAAATTGTAGGGTGAAAGAACAAACCCAAACCAGCTCCAAAAATATAGGAAACCTGGCAGCAGAAGTGTCCGCTCAGGGAAGATTATAACCCTTCAGATTGCCAGAGCCTCCTTAGCAGCTACTTCTCATTGTGGGTTTATCTGGCAGAAGGAAGATGACAGGGTTGCCAGCCTGCCTAATGATCTTCATCTAACATTTACCTTATTGAGAGGGGGATAATTCTGTTAAATTAACATCCTAGCATATTTGCTGTCCAGCTAGTTGATGAATTAAATAGCCTGAAGAAAATGTTTTATGACTCGTTTATCCATAAAAATTGCTGAATTTTTCATGCAAAAGGGAATGAATTTTCAGTAGTTGTGTGCTGCAATGCCCTACGCCCCTTGTCCGTAAAAATATATTTAGGTATACATATTTATGTATAAAAATAATAACTTTAATAAAAGCTGTGTGTCTTTGGGAAGTAGGAGAGCACACGGGCAGATACTGCTCTTGGAGCGACCCGGCTCGTGCAAGCACCGGTGCTTTGCCGCATGGCGTGTGCCTCCTGCTCGGAGGAAGCGCAGACCCTTAATGACAACCTACGAGTCTGTGACACTTGGATCACTCGATCCATCAAATGTGCCAGCCCAGCCAGCTGTCCTCTTCCATCAGCGTCCGAAAGTGCCTCACCGAAGGCCGCAGGTGCCAGCTGCCTCCTCAGATAACCACTAGACCTGCCCCAGGATAAGTGTATTTAGGGAACCTGTTTAGATTGAATTTTCTGTCTTGACAGGCCCTTTTGAGTTCCAGTTTAGAAAAGGAGAATAAAGAAATTATAGGCTAAGAAACAAAGCAGCGCATCTATAACAAGGAATCCAAGCCTGGGGCTTTGCGCTTATCTGTTGAGGACCCGTTGTGAGCATCACCGTAAGTGCCTGGGACAGCAGGAGATGTTGCTGAGGATGCAGTTGACTTGTTGTGCTTGGTTTGACTGAAACTTGTAATGTCACGGTGCAGTCTGTGGTTCACGGATCCACCAATCTGTTGAAATTTTACATCACTTCTATTACTGTGTTTTGGGTCAAGAAAAGGAAGACTCAATTTTATGAGAAAATATGTTGTGAACGTGCTCATTAGAATGTTGTTCCATAAGGAAATTTGCTTTCTTTTGGTCATTTCCAGCGTGAAAGAGAAACGTACACTATGCAGGTGTGGAGAGCCTGTCTGTGAGTCCTAGCTGAGGTTCTGATGCTGCTGCACCACCTGAAAGCCTCCATGTTTGAGAAGCCCACCATATAGGGGTGAACCAGTGGTTTTCAGATCTGCGGGCAGGGACACTTCTGCATCCTTAGGCCTGAGGACTCCAGAGCTTCAGAGCTTGAACACGTCAGGCTGAGGAGCTTGAAGGTACAAGAACCTGGGGCAGGAGGAAGATATGGGCAGTCAGGCTTTTACAATGGAAACCTGTGTTTCAAGGCAAAAAAAGTTTCTTCCGCTGCTGTAGCCCCCAAAATGATGTGTGGTAGGCGATACAAACTGTCTTCACGAAGAGGGTCTGCTGCTGTTGTGGTTTGCAGTGGTTCTGAGTGCAGCAGGTTGCCCTCGTACATCTATATCAAGTTTTTCTCTGCTATTGTCATCACTAGATCCTTGTCCTCACTTGATGCTTTCTAGGCTGCTCATTCTTATTCTCCAGCATGTATGAGTTTTCTGTTATTTGCTTGCTGAATGCAATTGCTTGCAATTTTCCAGGTTGAAAAAATGAAGCTCCTTTGAAAAAAATGTAATGGAACATCCCCAGGTTGAAACAGGCCCTGTGCACAGCTGATGGCATAAGGCCTTTAATTTACTGAACGTCAGTGGTTTGATGGCAATTCAGCATGACTGGTGATTGCCTGCATCGTGTTACTGCTGTGGCTGAAAAGGCTGTTTACCTTTGGAAGACAGAAAGCTCAGCTGAGCAACACACAGAGCACTCTCCTGTGACCCGCTAATAATTTTTTTCCAAAAGACTCCCCAATTGCTGAGGAGCGTAAGCCCCTGGAAAAAAACTTCTCTTTGTGCATATGCTAGTTTATGTATCTGTTACAAATAGGTCAAACCAGAAAAACGGTGTTTGGGGCTAAATTTGCAAAAGAACACTTTATATCAGGAGTTTTCTTTGCTGTGCAGTGATTCTTACTTTGACCGGTGGAAGACATATGTTTTTCGAGAGATTTCTCTCACGTTTATCGTCCCACCTCGCCCCAGCACACAAATCTTTCTCTGTATTTCTGATGTTTGTTGTTGGACTACTTAGAAGTGTGAGTGGCCCTGGTCGAGTTGGAGAGCAATGGTTCAAAAAGGAAAAAAGCCATCTGGTTCTCATTAATTTGCTGAAATGATCAGAACATTTTCTAAGAGAAAAAAAAAAAAAGTAGAGGCAGGGGCTCTTCCATTTACGCTAACAGCTCGGTGAAGTGGATGCAAACTCACCTGCCAAAGAACGATCGTGTTTCTAAAAATGAATTTGGGGTCCAAGGTCCTTAGATAACGTCAGGCTTGATGGTCTTTTATCATTAGACTGCATTGCGGGCAGTGGCGGTGTTAGCTTCTTCCCACTGCCATGCGAGTGATTATGGAGGGAATAATTTTTTTGTGTTAAAAAGTCAGCTAGGATCTTGCATACTCTTTGAAGAAAGCAGTTAATAATTTAAAAAAAACCCCAACAACATTTTTAGAGGTGCATATCTACAAGTAGTACAGCTTGAACTGAGACGCACATACGCATCCAGTAAGTTTTGGTTGCTGCTGGAGCAGCAGCCCCTAAATGGCAGGCTTTGTAGCTTCTCACGAATGGCTGTATTTCTGATGTGCTGCCTTCCTTTTAACATTTGGCTTTTAGGCCTTGTCGTCTGGGCTTTTGTGGGTACAGAGCAAAATTTGTTGAAACACTCGTGTGTAGGCTCTCGTTCGCAGCCTGCGCGGTTTCCAGGCTCCTGCAGTCCTACGTGGCCCATCTGTTGCTGGTGCGAGCATTAACGTACATGACTTGCATTGCACTCGCTGCTGCTGGTGAATCTATCAAAGAGATTACTAGCTTGCTAAAGATGATTTTATAGACTTTGCAGCTGGTTTGTTTAAAACTAGATTACTGTCACAATTAGAAACATTTAGCACCGCTGGACCAATGAGGAATGGTAATTTAAAGAGGCTGACTAGATTTAATCAGTTTTTAGGAGATGAGACTTAATCAAACATAAGAGGTTGAGAAGGCTGATAGAGCTAATGAATTTGAATATGTAATACAGGGCCTGCCTGAACCGTAGCACACTTTCTCTGGTCGCCGTTGGTTCATAATAATGAAGCGTTGCAGAAGTTGTCAAGTCAATAGCTATAAAATCCTTTGAGCAAGGAACGTCAGCAGTGGGGGGAGGAAATTACCTGAACTGGAACTCAAAGATGATGTTGCATGAGATTTCTTTCAATATGAGAATTCAAAGAGTTAATTTTCAAGCCATTTTCATAATATGTAAGAGAAGAGAATTGGGAAATTACCTTGAAGAAGAAAGATACCCCAGTGAGCTACTCTTAGACCTCCAGCACGTACTTACCCGATCGCCCTGGGCAGATGTTTTAACTTTGCTGGCTCTCAGTCCCCATCCATAAAATGGTTGTGCTAAACCTTTCCTACTCTTTTTTTGTCTATTTTGTGTGTTATTGTTATAACTAGAGAAGTGTTGACTTTTATAAAGGCCAGCTGAGGTAGATGCTGTGCAAATGCACGCTACAACAGTCTCTGCCCTGATATTACCAGTCTAAATAAACTGCATTATATTGCTTCCACCTTTAACTCCCCTCAAGCCCAAAAAACACGCACGCACTCCACACCCCCATTTTTTAATCTTACTCAAGGTCGGCGATAGCACTAAGGTCAGAGTTTGCATGATGAGTAATCTCTTTTGTAATTTCTAAATTGGGGCAATGCTTTAAGTGACAAAAAAAATAACTGTATAAGCTCATCACTTGAAATCCATGCTTGAGTAGTAGGATCCTGACCCTCTCTTAGCGTTTTCAGTGGGAGCAGAATTCTGCCTGAGTTTCCTTCAGCAAGGCAGCAGTTGTAAATATTTTTCTGTTTCTACTGAATTAATTGTGAGAGATGCTGCTTTTTGCCCACCTCCTTCTGGCGGTGCTGGCAGAGCTTTGCTGGGCTTTGGGGGGAGTTTTGTCTCGCACCTCTCTTTAAAAGAGAAGCTGATGTGACAACTGAAGGACCAAACCCTGAGAGGGGTTTTAAAAAATTCAAAATTTGGGGTGCCTGAGATGTTTTTGCCCCCTGTAAACACTCTAACACTCTTTCAGCTGAAGCAGCTGGTGTGGAAATAAAAGGTAGCTCCATTCTCTTGCCTCATTCAGGTCAGGTCCTTCACTCTGCTAGGAGAAGGGATAAACTCTATTAACTGTTGACACCAAGGTCTGCTATAAAAGACAAATATGCCATAGGAGCACGATGAGGGGAACTGAGTTGGGATAGGGATTTTTAATCAGCATCAGGCCTGACAGTGAACTAACATCGCAACCAGCTGAATGATTGAGAGTCCTGAAAAGGTGAAATACTCAGTAAGTGCCGTATTTTGTGTAATGCTGTATCAGTTGCTGAAGCTGGGGCTTCGCTCCTTTTTCTCAACCAAGATCAGAAATGCCTTGTTCCATTCTGGCTTTTTGATATGCTTTTGTCATAGTGCTCAGTAATGATGGGGCTGCATGGTGACTTTCTTTAAATTATTGTACTTACATGACAGGCTTGGTTGCCAAAAACAACATCAGGTGTTCTAGAGCGTTATTTTCCTTGTTATTGCATCAATAATGTGAAGCTCTACTTGAAGTTAAATCTTTATTATGCCATACACTGTTGAAGACTGTCCCTTCTGCATATTTCAACCCAAGTTGATCATGGTCATTGTGAATCATGAAGGGAGATGTGGCATCCCTGCCTTCTACCTGCAGATTTGAGATGCAGAGAGGTCCATGGCCAGTTTAGGTTCACTGAGGTGTTTTCAGTAAAACCAAACTTAGCTTAGCTTTAGCCAACAAAAGCTGCCTAGTCTTTTTTTTTTTTTGCGTTCCCTCTGTAGGTGTTGGAAATAAAGGCACCTCCAGGTGCAATTGAATCTCTTTATCTTAGACGTCTGTCTTAGGATATAATGAAATGCACACTAGACGTGGCGGTCTTTCTCCACTGACTCCAGAAAGAGCCTCAATAATCACTTTGAATAGATGACCGTCCTGTGGGTCGGTAAGGGTGAGTGATGAGCCCGGTCTCAAGTAGCATGGAGCGACCCCAGTTTCCTTCTGAATTCCCGGTGAATTTTCTGTGCTCTGACAATGTAACAACATGCACATTTTACTAGCAAAATTATTTAAACACCAGGGGTGTTGTTGGAACTCCCAAAGTCTTACCTCTTTGAAGTCATATTTTCCTCCCTAAACCGCCCAGTTTTAGCCCTAGTTAGTATTTTGCATCTGCAGCATAGGAAGGTGCCAGTTGTGTCAGTCTCATTTTGTTAGAAGCAGTGCATGGTCCTGTTCATTTGTAGTTTTCTTCATGTTTCTAATAGTGGGTAGCATGCTGAGCTAATTAATGGGCTATGGGAAGAAGTCACTGATGAGTACAGACTGAATATTTTCAGATGAAAAAGCCTCGAGTTTCCTGTTGAGTTTAAAGAACAGCCCTACTGAAGCTTTGATGCGCAACCAGATGCAGCGTATGAAGCAACCAAAGCAAGGGTTGGAGGGGGATGAAATTGGTTCAGCTGACTCTTATTTTCTATGTATACACTTCTAGAAATTATTATTACCTATGTGGGTAGCTAATCTAAATACAGAGTGCTTAATTTTTGCTCCCTAATTATACAGGTTGGTACAACAACTTTCATTAGCTCATTCAAGGTTTTTTTTCAGCATACCAGCTTGCTTTGATGCCTAGCAATGTAGAAATTAAGCAGGGAGAATGGAAGAGCCATTCTCAAATAGGGTTCTTAGTAGTAATACACTTAGAGTTCAGACATTTTTAGCTGTTTTCCTTTCATATGGGAAATATCAATGTAGGTGGAATGGTTGTTGACAAAGAATCTCAGAATTGGATTGTTGATGCTCAAGGCGGTAGCTTTTCTGTTTAAAATGACATAAAATATAAGTATAAACAGATATGAAATGCAGGAAGGAGCTACTAACCCATTTCTGGTTATACTGGTTTTCTGCTTTGGGGGTAGAGCGAGTAGCATAGAATGGGACTCGAGGTCACTTGCTTGTCCTGCTGATTTGGGGTTCAAGCAGAGCTGGTTGAACAGGAGTGGTTTATGATCAGAGACACATGTCATCAGTAGGAATATTTCTTCTTACCCTGGGTAGAGGGGCATTTCTCCAACCTACAGTCATTGAGATACAACATGTCCCTGTTGCACATCCATTTCATGAAAGTTAGAGGTGGGTGCCCTTGATCTTTTCCACCAGATCTAGCCCACGACAAGTGTCTGCCTTTTCTTCACAGGGAATCCCAGGCTGTTCTGCGTTGGTGACTTTCATTGTGCAGGCATTTCAGCCTGGCACAGTTCCTCCATCCAGATCTCTGCCCAAATCCTTGCCCTGGTGCAGGGGAAGGAGGCCTATGAGGAACAGAAAGCTGAGGAGAAGAGATGGAAAGGTTTTCATCATCAGGGCTAGTCTATATCGTTGCAAAGACTTCCTGAAACTACTGCTTTGGTATTTATTCCAGTCATCAAACCTGGAAGGAGATCCCTAATTGGGTGTACAGTTTCTTCCTAATTTCAGTATGTAAAGCGGACGTGGTAGCATGGTTCAGTACTGAATGAAGGAGAACATCAGCGTCACTCTTTACAAACCTCAATTTTGGTATCTGCATGAATTTGTACTCTAAAAAACTTTCCACCAAGAGAGCAAGTGGCCTCATTATTTGCCGTGTAGCATGAGAACGATTCACTGTTGGATGCAGTTCAGCGGCAGCGTTTTGAGCTAATACTAGATTTCTCCAATGTTTTTGCTGGACTTCCTGCATTGACTAGTCATTACTGATATATCCATCTTCCCCCTGCTCCCTCCTTGACTTTTTGGGAAGGTCATATGCCTGGGATTTACAGCTTTTTTTGTATGTGGTGACTGTTGTAGCAAAGATGAATGGGAAGGGAAGCTCTTGGATGTTCCTCTGCCTGGAAACTTACTCAAGGTTAGAGATCTCAGGTGACTTTTATTGTTATCTTTTCTGACAACAGCCTCTCAATATGAAATATAAACTAAAATACAAACCCTTGGAAGAGTGGTAACTAACTGGAGGTAGAACTGAAAGGACTGGCATGGAGATACAAATTGCTTATTGTTTATAGTATTTGTCTACTTAAAGCCTAGTTCTCTCCTGAGAGCTTGGCTTACTTAAAGAAGAATTGCTACACTCTGAGAGAAGTTTCCTATATCCTAACAGTGTTATAGAAACATGTTGTGAAACCAGCTGCCATGAAATTGAATTACAGGTGTTGTATTCTTCACTGCTTAAATTGCTCTATTATATCACAGGCCTCATCGTTTTGTTTTGAACAAATAACTGCAATTTAGTAGGAGCCTAAGAGATGATGGTATAAGCAGTCAGGGGTTGTTTAAGGCTTCCCTAATGATGGAAAATTGTTCTTATCCATCTAGAGTGTGTCGTCTTTGTCAAAGTGCATGTGCAGTGAATGGAAAAGGAAACCTGTTTCCTCATGGCATCTTTTTCCTAAGTTTGTTTTTATATTTTTCAGTGCGTGAAACAATCCCCTGCAGGTTTTTAGACTAGTCAAAGCAATATGGTCATTCATATTTAACTTTGACACAGCTCCGATACATCAAATTATGGCACTGGATGTGGTCAGATATTTCCCTTCCTTCACTTTCAATTTGCTGGAATTAAGTAGATGGTTGCTCAACCTAAAACTTGCCAGGTTTTCATGGAAGGAGGTTTTAAAAGATCCTTCAGGAAAGATTTAAAAATAACTCACTGCAGAAAACTATTATTGTTTTAGGCCAGAATTTAAAACTATTTTGCTAGGTTTAGATTCCTAATTGCTGCTGTGTGTGTGCCCACCCTGTGCTCCGTTCTGCCCATTCTACCGCTGCCCACCTTGTGGAGAAGCCTTTTCTCTGATGTGCTTAGCAGTTTACCCTGGAGCTTAATGTATGTGAGTTGCCGCAGTTAGCTTGGAAACAGTGTAATTCCCACAAAAAAGGGATGTTTGCAAGAATCTTAGACTTGAAAATTGACCTTGCTTCACCTATTACCTATGCAGGTCTATATTATGCTGCGAAAGACACTATATACTGAAATTCAGAAAGAGAACTACTGTATCATAGGGCTCAGAACAAGCTTTATTAGTATCCTATACTCCAACCTGTTACTAGTCTGAAGATCTGATAAGGTGTTATATATGTGTATTCTTCCAATTGTCACAGATTTCACAGAAAAAATGAGGCTAGGAAGGATAGCAAGAGGTCAGCTTGTCCATCCTCTTGCCTGAAGGCAGGACCTGTTCTTCCATGTCCTGCTTTATTCTTGACAGATGGCTATCTAACTTGTTCTTAAAATTCCTCAGTGATCGAGATTTGCTTACTTGCTTCAAAGTGTCATTTGTGGAAAGGCAATTAAATCTGCTTGAATGAGCTTACTTTGCCCGTGTTCCATTAGCAATTAGGATCAGTTTTCTTGCTTGTTTCAGGTTTTTTGTGTGCAGGCTTTTTGCTTGTGACTTTTTGGATTAGCAATAGGTGTTTGACTCTCTCTTTTTTTTTCTTCTCCCCCACCCCCCCCCCCCCCCTTCTCTCTTGCTCCTCTCCTGGTTTGAAATGTGATTTTTCAACATCTGCTTTTACCCAGTGTATGTGTCAGGCCTCTGATGCTCTGCCCACTTCATTGGAGGTAGTATGCAAGTCCCCTTATATTTAAGAAATTTCGATTTCGTGGCAATGCTTAAAAAGGAAAAAAAAAGGAGGGGGGCAATTTTTGGAGTGAATTCTTTTGAATGCATATTTTTGCTGATAAACCTTACATAGGTACTTCTACAAAATCCCTTCCTCTTGTCACTTGAAGTGAGATATGAGTAGATAAAAATGCTTCACAAAGTTCCGTGAAAAATTAATGTGTACTGTAATTTAGAAGATGTATTGCTGAAGGGCATTTAAATGTTACGTTTCTGTTTTCTGCAAATTCTATTTTAAGAGAAACCAAATATCTAGGAAGGACTATTTCAGAAATTCAATGAAGTGCTGCTGATACTAAAAGAAAGAAGAGAGGAGAAACGAGGGGCGTAGACTGCACAGCCTAATGAGGGTACATAAGCCTAACGATGCAAAATTACAAATTGCACAAATTACAAAGCACTGTCCCTTGCATTCAGACCTGCTTTTAGCACTCTCAGGGCAGCTCCAGAGCTGCAATGCCAGATCGGGATTCAGATGTGCTGGCAATGTCGTGTGGCTGTTGCCAGTCACAGCATCTGCAAAGCCTCTGTCTGACGCCAGCCAGCGCCGGCACACGATGAGTTGGTACCATGTGCTGACAGAAACCTTTTCAGACTCTGAACTGTGCTGCTGGATTAAGTTGCTGTGGGGCAAGCTAGGGAATAAACTTGTGGGGTATTGGGTAAAGAACTGATGTTGCGGTGTAGTACCACAGACACAGGTTCCCTTCCCTAGTGCACCCTTGACTGTCCACTGTTGGAGGCAAACTGGCCCCTAAGTGACGGTACAGCTTCAGCTTCCCCAGTACGTCAGGGAGATGCTGTCTGGGCTCCTGCGTGCAGCCAGGGAGGTGCTGGGAGCAGCTGCTGCGCTGCAGGGTAAGTGTCCTAACCTGGGTAAAGGGGTGTCTGATGGGATTGAAAAATCAGAGCCCAGGGTTGGAGGTAAATAGAAAGTTAAGAAGGCCGTTTTACAAAGGAGTGTTTACTTTCTCACTGCCTGCTCTTCCTGACCCATAGAAGCTGCCAACTGCGGTGTCGTATCTATAAAGTGTTAACGCAGCTCTAGCCAGAGGAATGAACTATAACCAAAAATTTGAGGGATGTTTGGTTTTTTCCCTTGGCTTTTGCTAAGAATTCAAGCAAAAGTGTAAAAATGTATTTTTCTCTCCAGTGTCACTTTCTACTCCTAAAATCCATCCATATAAGCATGTCTGTCTTACCTTTGGGTTGTTGGTTGTTCCTCCTCCTTTAGCTTGTACAGGTCAAGGATGAGATAGCAGCTTTAGCCTTGGTTCTGTTTTGCTAATAGCAAGATACCTGATAGTTTGGTGCAGCTTGCGTACCTTGGAGATGTGATAACCAGATATTTCTTCTGTTGATGGCTGACTATTCAACTTAGTAAACAGGGATAATTCAGGGGAAGTGTTAGGTTTCTTTTTCCTTTAGAAAAGAATAAAGCATTCTGCATTGAATGCAAAATCATTTGAGATAAGTGATGAGATTACTCAGTCAAAGCAGAATAAAAACTGGGAGAGATGTAATTCATTGTTTTATTTTCTTCAAGCTGCTGAAATGATGCAAGAGTTGCTAATGCAGTATGAAGTACAAATGATATGCAAAATTCCCTGATAACTACCTGGGAATTCTCATTCCATCAGCAACTTTTGTGTTATCATAAATGAGACAGCTTGGAAGGCACTTGTTGCGTTTTGTATTGCATGCATAAGTCATTTGCACTTCAAATGAACTGGCCTAGATTATTTTTGATGTTTTTTTCTGCATAGCTTTCCTAAGCAATGGAACAATGCTGAATTACTAGTCTCTTTCACATTTAACAATTCAGGAATTGCAGAGTGAGGAGACATGACAAATGAGCACCTTGGTGCAAGCTGCCTAGCAAGTGGGATTGTAAAAACTAGGCTTCAGAGAGTCCGATCAGGATGTCAGATCACCTTTGAACATTGTGGAATGTCTAGATTTTAATTGTAATATGTTTTTATGTTCCGATTACAGCTGGAACTTCAGAGCTCAGAGTGTGAATGTCTGTGAAATGTGTTTATTTGTCTCTGGGGATCCCCAGGCTCAACCCCAGTGACCAGTTTCTATCTGTGGGGCTTGAGGAAGGATCAGGGGAGGCAGGAGGAGAACAGGGTTTCCTTCATGGGCTCCAGAGAGCACTGTAGTCGCTCACGCACATGGGGGATACAGACGCAATCCCGTCCGGCGTCCCTCCGTAACGAGTGGTGGTAGATTGCTGGATCCGTGCTGTCCTTTCCCTGGCCCCGCTGTGCTGTGCAGGGGTGTCCCCTGCCCGTTCCCTGGCAGAGGGCAGGGGTTGCTGGCCAGTGCACCGGCTGGGAGCATGGCCATGCCGATGTTGTCTGGTATGGGTTGCACAAACCTCACCTTCTGGGTCGTTGCATACAGCCTGGTTTTCTTCCATATTTCTTGAGGCTAGCACTCTCTGTGGAGGCTTGGGCACATTCGTGCTGACCTTCACTCAGGTCTACCTTGGACCCCATACAACGGTCCTGAGATTATATTACTTAGTATTTTCAGATCAGATTGCCTGAAGCAATGAGGGGGCTGTGTTGCAGTCCATCACGGTGGTACTTTCTGTAGCAGGAGCTGAAGGGCAAGTGTTGGATGGCATGAGGTGCGCAGGCCCTCCCCAGATAGCTGTGGTCTTTATCATAGTTTTCCTTCATAGTCTGCTGCAGGGTCTATTTCAGACAAACACTATCACAGCAACATCCAGCCAGAGTTTTCTGGAAATAAGTTGTTCCCCCCAGAACGTACTGGGAGGAAGCTACCGTGCATTCAGCATGAACGGTCAGAGGCCATGAACTCGGGAGCGAAGCAGAGGGTGGATCGTATTGATGAGCGCAGAGTTTGGTCTTCATCCAGGAGGTGAAATAAAGCTAATGGAGTCTCTCCAAAGCTTTGGGGCTCAATTCTCAGCTGTTGTAAATCAGCACAGTTCAGTACAACTAAGATTGAGGATCTGACCATATGACTTTATCTTTGCAGTGTACAACAGATGATTAAGTGCAAATGCATGTTGAGGTGATGTGGACAGTATGTAAGGATGAAGCAGTAATGTGCCTAAAAGCCTCCTAATCTACACTTTGTTCAATCCATGCCATTTATCTCTCCATCGCCGTTCCAGTATCTCTGTATTAATCTGGAAGGCTCTCCTTGCTGAATATGATGAATGTGTAGAAGTCCAGAAAGGCTGGGAATGCTCAGGGTTGCTGTGTTAAAAATAATTATCCGATGTTTCTAGCCCAGATGCAATCCTGGAAAGCAGGAAAACAGCCTGGGATGTATGCTTATGGTGCTAGGAGAGGTCAGCGGGAGGTAGATGCTCACGAACTAATTGGACTTCTGGGATTCTGTTTTAAGGAGTGCCTTCATATAAAACAATGTACATACCCAGGACACAGTTGCTGCTCAGTCAGTTGTTTCCTAAACTGACAGTTGTTTTAAGATAAGAGATGTTTTTATTTCACTCGAAGACGTTTTTCTCCAAGTGCAAAAGAGCCTGAAAAATATTATCTCATGGAAAAATACCTTCGGGTATGTGTGTGGAAAAAGGTGAGTGCGTTCTGCAGTGCTAGCAGGGTTGCTATGCATGCCTCAGTCTCCTTTCTGAATGCTCTTTATGAAGGAGAAAAACTGGCTTGAAATGCAAAGGATGCGAGCGGCTGCGGGTTTTATCTGACATGGTACAAAGTGGCCCATCGTGAACTGAGTGAGGTGTTGCTACCTGGGGGGAGGCACTTCATCCTCCCTGTGTGGCTGGAATGATAGAAATGTTATGTGTTGACTTCTAATGAGTATTCATCAGTTGTGTGTATGTGGAGGGCTTTATAGCCTGTCACTACAGCCTTATTTTATGCATTAGGGAGAGAAGGCGTCTCCCACGTTCGGTGTCTGGTGTTAGGCAGGGCGAAATCCCTTAGCCTGCGAGCCTGGGAGGGCTAAGACTTGCTGGGTACTGGAAGAGAGCCTGCTCAGAGAATACCAAACAGGGAGTGTCCAAGGTCAAGCAAACATAGGAAAATAAAAAAGAATACTGAGTAGGCAGTAAATATTGTACTTGGGAGGCTTCTCTTCTCATGCTGTAAATTTATGGCCTCAGTGCCTGCACTTTCTGTCTCACATCACTGTTGTTCTGGACCTGCCTAGGTGGTTCTGTCCTGACTTTTTAAATTGTTTTTAATATATGCCAGCATAGTACAAATATCATTGTGTGACACCTTTTAAAGCTTCCCCCCCCCCCCCGCACAGT
>NW_009228743.1:31220-58773 GCF_000690835.1 Fulmarus glacialis
CCCCCGAAGTTGCTTCTTTTTGTCTCTCTGGTGGTGTTACACAGTCCTGGTACTCTGGCCCTTGATGCTTCCCAGTGCCTTTCCACAAACACCTAGAGCTGAGCTTCTGTCCTTTAGACTTCCAGAGGCATTTGGGTCCTGCCATCTTAGGCAATGCTCTCCTTTTTGGCAGCCAAGTGGTGAGCGATACAGCGTAGATCCTGCTGCTGACTCCTTTACTGGGATTCATCTTCTCCGGACTTAGCTGTGTAGGACTTAGAGTCCAGCCTAAACTGCTTGTCTGGGTGTCCTGTACAATGAGTGGGTGGAGATGGTTATGGATGCTGCATATGTTGAACACAGTCTCTCTTCTCGCTTTTTTTTTGGGGAAGGACTAATGTACTGGTTGCAGTACTGCAATGGAGTCGGAGTCTTTTTATCCACCTGACTTGAATGGAAGTAAGCTGTTCTACTGCACTAAAAATCTGAATTTGCTTCAGAGCTATGGATAATGAAGACCTTTTCACTGTGGCAAATTGACAGGGTAGAGCACTTGTGAATACCAAATATTGCCCTTTTCTGGGTATTGGGCTGAGATCTTCAGAGTCCTTTGTCGTGTGAACCCATCAGTGCTCCTTTGGAAAGGAGGGGTTGGTTCCTCGGGCTTGCAGGGCTTCCACAGCGGAGTCTTGAGACTGGTGCCCCGGTGCCAGGCGGCTGCGGTGAGCTCCCGGCATGCCAGAATGAAACCTGGCTTCACCGCGGCTGGGCTGAGCCCATGGGGAAACGACTCCAACACCAAGGGGTCCCTACCCTGCCCTTCCAGATGAAGCAGCGTTTAATTGGCTTCACCTTCTCTAACGCAAAATACAGAGCAAAATTTAAACCAAGAAGTCCATCTTGAAACAAGATCGCTCCACTGAATATTCCCATAGCCTTGCTCGATGCAGTATTACAGTATTCTTGTTAGGGTGAGGGGAGGTGCTGTAGTGAAGAACGGAAGAATATAAAGCAAATTGCCTCCATAAAGCAGTTACTGAGGTGGATGAGCCAGATTTGTCTTGTCATGCTTGGCCTGTTTATTGCAATAGGTTTTGCATGTGATATTGTTTGCAGGGTAACTTTACATCCCAGCTGATTACTCTCTTTCTTTTTCTAATACCTTGTGTTTGGATAAAAATGCTCTTTTTTCTTTTTTCTTCTTTTGATTAACAGCAAATCAGTGTTTCTTTGTTGGGTGATAGAGAAGGTTTTAATTTTCCATGCTGAAAATCACCCAGCAGCTGTTTAAATGAAAAATCTGTTTTGTAAGAAAAACAGAACAAAACAAAAATTACCGATAGTTAAAAAGTACTCACAGCATCTGTTGTTTAACTGTATCCATGTTGCAATTAACAACAAACCGTAAAAACATATCAGCATTCAACTCCATTAATTTTATTTCCTTTTTTCATGATACTACTTTATTATTCTTTCAAGTGGGTTTTGCAAAAGTACAAAATGACACTAATAATACTTAATAAATGAGTAGTCAAATGATAATCCTCTGCTAAATCTATCAGAGATGTATAATTTTTCTTAAAGTAAACAAAGAAATTGATAAAAAATTATAGCACTTCCAGGAAAAATGTATATGAACATTGATTAGACTCCCACCTCTTCAGCCATGTAAAGCTTAGTTGCTCATGGTTTTGTGTTCCAGAGTGCTTCATGTCTCCTGTCATGCTGTTCAATTTGGGATCTGTGTAGTAGTATTTTCATATTTGTTGCTCACGTGTTGCTAGAGAGATCCAGAGGTATTGCCCAATATACAGACATGAGTTACTACGGTGCAATATCATATCAGCCCCTGAGTTTAGTTTTAAACCTGTTTCAACTTAGTGTAAGCTGGCCTAAGGTCAGCTTAAATGGGTGAGCGAGGCAGCTCCTCGAGCGCGTTCCCAGCCTGCTTGCCCTGCTGTGTGAGAGCACGGCTGCAAGCACACGGGTCTGCCTGGTCTCTTAAGTGCCCACACAGCCTCTGGCAGTCATGTAGCTAATTAGCTTAAATATAACACCTGAACTCAGATGAACTCCTGAGTGCAGGTAAAGTCTGGGGCTCCCAGTTTCTTACACTGCCTGCCAACATCAGCATCTGCAAGGTCTGACTGACGGTAATTCTTCTAATTTGTAAAGCGAAGATGGGAAGATGACTCGTAACGTATACATGTCTCTGGCTTCCACAGTATTAAGTGTAAGGTCTGTATATAAACGCAGCTAATGAAATTGGGGACCGTGTGGCCTCAAACCATTTAAAATAATGGCATGAGCAATCTCACTCCATTACATTTGAGTGGAAGCTAAAGTGCTGGTTCCCTGAGGAGCCAGGGAGCCCTGATTGAATCTTACTCGCAAAATGGACAGTGAAGATAAGTTTGTTGCAGGGCAGATGACAGCTCTGACTCAACAGAAACCGCAGAGCTCGGGGAGGGTTGCCTTGAGCCTGTAAATACATTTTCCTTTCTTTTTCTTTCGCTGCTGTCTTGCAAGCTTTGCAGCAAAGGCATCTGCCCCGAGTTCGTGTTTCCCAAAGGCACTGAGGTTCAGCACCCGTCTGTGGTGCCAGCAGGGTCGTGCTGGGTGATGCTGGTCTGCTCTGCTCTTCGGTGCAAAGTCTTTGGGTTTTCGTCCTTCCAGCTGTAGGTTCAGAGCAAACAGTTTCATCAGGAGGGTGGTTCTCCAGCACTAAAAGCTCTGTCCTGACTTCTGGCCTACTTTTATCAGAAGACTAATTTAAGTATGTGGGGATTTTCTTCACTACCGTGAAGCACCAAGAGGTCCTTCTAGCAAGGGCATGGCCAGGCCCTGGCCTGGGTGCTTTAAGCGAGTGAACCTCCTTTTTATCCTACTGTAGTGTGTTTCAAAATACAGAAGTTGTTGGGAGACACTTGACAAATTAGTTTTGACACAGGTTGATGAGCTGATGTGTGTTTTGCTGCAGTCTGTCCATCTGGAGCGGTGCCCGTCACTGGCGGGTGTGTTATTTTCTTGAGGAGGCCATCCCCTCGTGACCGCTTGGCAAGCAACGCTTATTTTCTCACCACCACTGGTCAGTTAGTATCTGGATGAGAAGCCTGAAAATACGCGATGCTCCTGTGCTCGGTTCAAGATATACTGCTGATTTTAAGCCTGCTTTCTGTTCCTGCAGAAAAAGCACTTGGGAGTATAACTGCACTCCTTGTTGCTCAAACCAGCAACGTAACGCACCCCAGTTCTTGCAGAGGAAAAAATAAAATTGCTCCCAACAAAGACCTGTAATATTTGAATATAAATACATCTGACAAAAGTGTAACTGCATGCATATCAGGACAGGACAGTACTTGGCTATAATCATGAAGGCTGACTAGAAGAAACAAGACTCACAATTAAGTAGAACGCTACAGAAATTGGCTTGCAGGCTACCGGCCTGTATCGAGAGGAAGCAGGACCTCTGCAAGACAAATAGCAGTTCCCACATGCTTATCTAGCAAAAACACATTGAACAAAATAAACTTGACTCTTTCCAGTGAACGTTTCATGCTGATGAGAGAACTCGGTGACGTCTTCAGTGATGGAAAATAACTGGGGAGAGAGAAATTTGGGAGGGAGAGAGGAGTAGAGTTGGAGATGCAAATCTGGAAGAGACACAAAGCACCGTGCAGCAATGAGACTGCAGCTTCGCCGCGAATCCCTTCACCCCTCATCTGTCCCAGCCCTGACGTGGGATTGTGGACAAGGACTCGTGTGACGTGGGAAGCAGCCGAAAGGAGCAGCAAGGTGCGTCCTGCTGGACCTGTGTCCCCCTGGACACAGTGAATCATCCTGCTCTGTCTCATCATTGTTGCTAACTTTGTATTTTCTGTAGCGACATAGGGAAAGGCAGGCTCAGCCTTCAGAGGAGCTGTGGCTGTTATTATATATAGTCTCCAGAAAAAACCCTGTGCTCATCCAAGCTCAGTCTGAGAGTGCCTTTTACGTGCAGCTTTTCCCAGCCTTCCCATGGCTTTACAGGCATATAACAATTTTACCAAAAGAAACACTGCAAATCCAAGGAATTAATATTTAAACTTAAGTACAACATAAACCTCAGTGAGAAGGTTGTTTTGCTATACAGTTTTATCATATTGGGGAATTAATTTATCAGAAGTGCAAGAGGAGGTAGGTGCTTTTCTCTCCCACGTAGCTTAGAAATGTGTCGGTGAACTTCTATACAAATGTAGTCGTACTTCTGAATTTCCTGGAATTGGAGTGTGATGGGATTTTTTGGGAATACTGAAGGCCTCCCACTTCTGTGTGTTTTATTGGAAGTGGCATATGAACAGCGTCCCACAAACATGGGTTGCAGAGCCTCCTGTTTCATTGCCAAGCTTGAAGCTTTCAGCGTTGAGATTCACTTCGCAAGTTTGGGGAGGGAGAAGGAAGGAGAAGGAACACTTGGAAAAACTTTGATATTCTGAATATAGGTGATGTAGTTTGTAGGTTCAGGATTCAGTTAGCCTGGCATGCTCACTGGGCTAAGCCCAAAAATCCTTAGATGGTACGTGTTGTATGTTGGTGTATGGACACTGTTAAATTTGTATGCTCTTTGAAAGATGTGATTTTTTTTTTTTAGTGCATAATTGCAAATTATGCTTTTATAATCAGCTTTGCCAGGGTAAAATGCAGTTAAATCCAGTGAAGTACAATATTTGTCCTAGCGTTAGACGGTTCATTTAATCACAGCTGCAATGAAGAGCTCGTTTCTCTTCTCAGTTTGTTTCCAGTTTAGTTTCTTTTGCCTTTGAAGATGTGATGGCTGCTGGTTTGAGGGATCACTTAGTATTCCCTTCTTGTGAGAGGCATGGCGAAATACTGGGTAATACAAAGACACTTGAAGCTGTGGTTCACCCTCTCAGATCATACTAGGATTTGGATTTCAGTTGCGTTAAGGACAAGAATTATGCGTAAAATACATTTCTGAACTGTTTGTAAGTTTGGTGTGGCTTGGATCTGAGCTCCTGGTTCAAAACTAATCAAACTGCAGGCTAACAACTTTTAAAGGATGGAGATATAATCCAGTATCCGTACAAGCTGCTACTGTCAGTTTGAACGTTTGTAATATTTAGCACACTGTGACACCGAATGCATTTTGGCATTAAGACTGAAAAATTTAGTATTTCTGTGTTTGTGGGCAACTCCTTCTCTTAGCTGGGCAGGTAATCTTGATTTAAAAAACAAACAAACAAACACCCTCCCCCCCCCAAAAAAAAAACAAACCCCAAACCCCCCAAAAACCAAGGGGGGGATAAAAAAACCCAACCCCATGAATTTAAGTATTAAGCCTAGATCAAATCCCCAGGCTTTCCCCTTTTCTGTTTGTGTTAGGGTTTCATTTTGACCTGATGGAATGGGCATAAATCAGGGCAGCAGTTTCCCGTTGCGGTCTTTTCAGGCTGTCCATCCTGGTTTCCGCCCGTTTTCCTCCCATTTCACACTGCTTGGTTTCCAGTCTTCCCCCCGTCCTTATACTGTGAGCATCTACTTTATTTTAATCTTCTTGACAGAACCCTCTTACCTATTCTTAACAAGCTCCATTTAACCTGGTCTGCCTTGAGCAGATTTGTATTTCTGCCTTCTGATTTCTCCGCAGGGCACGCTGCGAGCAGGCCCCTCTTGCCCGTCGACATGTAGTGTTTTGATAATTTTAGCCTCTTGCATTTAGGGTTTCTGTTCTCCTTGAAATATGCAACCTGGAGCTGACCATGGGTGGGAAGCTCTGTTGTTTCTCAATCCTCCACTCTTCCTCCAAATCCAGTCCTGGCCTCCACCAGTCTGAGACCTCCTCCTTTGCCTTCCTTCTAGTGAAAAAAAACCCCAAAACCTGTTTCTTTGTTTATTTTTAAGTCACAGGAAGAGGAACTGAATGATCTGTTATTGCTGAAAGTTTCCGGGTAAGAAATTTCCCTGAGTAATAGAGCATCTGCCCCAGGGACTAAGGACTGTCCCTCTGATTGACAGTTTAATCCCGGAGGGATTAGACTCCTTGCTATGTGCAGCAGAGAACAAGATGTATCCTGCTAATCCTGCGTTTGGTCTCTCAGAGATTACAGTGCACGTGAAGGTGGGTGACGGCAGGTGGCTTCTGAGGGAGGAGGCATTTTCCAGTGTGCCGTGGAGGTGTTTGGGAGACGGCCCGGGACCCTAGGGCAGCAGCAGCCCCTGGAGCGGAGCGGGGCTTGCCTGCAAATTCCCTCATCAGTTTAGAGGGTTTGTTTGTAAAATGGTTCGAGGACTGAAATATTTCCACTTAGTTGGAAGAGAAGAGCCTTTGACGCACCTCAGGCGTTTTCTTTTCCAAAGTCGCTTTTGTCAAAGCGTGACTTGGCTCTTACATTGGTGAGTCTTTTTGGTTTTTTATATTTTATTTCATAGACTCCTACCTGTGTTGGCCGGAGCTTGCAAAGGGGCGAGGGGCAGAGGGCAGGCGCAGGAGCTGCCCTTTGTGTTTGGCAGCGCGGTTGGGACCTCCTGCCCCCCACCGCATTTGCCCCTTTCGTTTCGAAGACTGGGCTGGCCACCGGCTCCGTGCGAGCGCTTGGAGCAAGTGGTAGAAAATTATTTTATAGAAGTGAATTATTGCAGGGCTGGTGGCCAGCAGGCTCTGTCTGAAGCCTCTCCTTTGGAGCATGTGAAGATTTATGGATAGCTCTAGCAAGTGCTGAAACACGTTGTTGAGTGGGGGTCCAGCTGACTTCACCGCACGTATAAGCGTCTGGGTTTAAGATCTTTTTTAGCAACTGAAATGTATTCCTGGGGGAGCCTGAAGTGGTCAAAATGTCAGTTGATTTTTTTTAAGCTTCCTAAAGTACCATGTACTGAAAAGGATATATGAAATTAGAGCATTCACATTTTCTTTCTCTCATTATTTTTTCAACATATATTAGAAGGAAGAGACTGTTTAGTTTCCTTTTCTCTTCTTCCTGTGGCTGAATCCTTCACAGCAAAGAATTGCACTTTCTTTTCTAATTCAGCTCATTTGACATATGCCTTTGAATGATAATTTCCATCCTTTCTTGGTAAATACAGAATTTTTTCAGAAAACATTTGAATGCTGTTTTAAAAAAAAAATTTGAATTTCCATCTTTATGTAATTAAATTGTGTGAAGTCGGAAGGAAATTGAATAGGAATAATGAACCTGGCATATTATTTCTTCTTTTCTTCTGTGTAGGTACCTAAAAACCAAAACAAAACCCCAAACAAAATACCCCTGGAAAGGAAGCTGTAGTGTCTGGTGCAGTAAGGGATAAAGACTTTGATCTCTGATATAAATGAAGGAGACTTATTTTTTCCTTTATCAACACAAAGAAGTCACTCTGAGACCCAGGCACTGGAGTTGCCTCGTGTGGTATAGATTTTGAAATTGCAGTGTGATTCTTCACTTTTTAATAAGTAGAAAATTGCACGAGAACTTTGACAAATTGGCATCGCTATCCAGTGACCTACCTAGGCACGAAAAAGGAGGAAAACCGCATGAGAGTAGGATGATTAATTGGTTAAAACATTGTATCGTGAACAAAACAATGTGGAGTCCCGTTTAAAGCATGTCTCAACTGGTAGCATCCATTTTTTTATTGTGTTTAATACCGCTGTAATCCATCAAAAGGTATATAATGGTCTGCTTTTCAGTTCTAGGTGTATCCTAGTAGCTATCTTCCTTCTTTGTTAACATAAATATTAGCTATGAGGAAGTAAGCGTGGTTGAAATTTCTCTTTGTTCCAGACAAAGTATATAATTAGCTTAAGTTTATCCTTTCCTAAGGGAGAAATACTGCAGTTGTCTTTTGTTTCTCTTCCTCGTTACCCAGTGTTTGGCCAGAACAGCATGCTGTGGCCCAACAGCAGTGGGATGTTTTGCACGTGTGATATTCTGCATATTCAGAGTTGGCTAGAAATAATACCAAACTTTTGCCCGAATGTGACTAGAATAATAGGCAGGTGCACTGTTTTAAAACATCCACGTTCATATTATGAACGTGAGTTTTCTATTACTCCACTATCTTCCCCCCCAAAAACCCCAACCAACCAACCAAAAATCTTTTATTTGTTCTTTAACACAGCAAGCTGGCTGAGGTGTGCTGGGTCAGTACGCAAGCATATTCCTTCCCATGCAGCACAGTGACTGACTCTGTCCTGACTTTGGGTGACTTTTAAGATAACCTGCATGTTTTGGGTTTCATTGCATCTTTTTTTTCCTTACCTAGCCCTTTCCTTGTTCTTCTAGCCTGAAAAATTGAGATTATTAAATAGAGTTTCAGTGCTCTGTTGTGTTTGCCTGCATCAGGTGTAAATTATATCAGGACTGGGCTCTGAGTTACTGTTAGATCTTGTTAGGCATGTGATTTGAACACGTTTTATGCACGTGAAAACATGCAAAAAAATCTTGAACTTGTATAAAAAAATGAGCTTCCTGCAATTCAAATAATAGCAGGTAATTACTGTATCATATCTGTTCCCAATTTTCTTCAAAGACCTGTTTCTCATTGCTCGTTTTTGTTGTTTTGGTGTCATAATGGCATAGTTGGGAGCTGTAATTTGCAGCATTTTCCTTCAGAGCAAAATATACAAAGATGTTTTCGATGTTTAGCTGTACTGTTTCAAGGTAACTTTGACAGTGAGTCGATGATTCTGGTATCCAGTGCGACGCCGGCGGGAGGCTGGGTAGGAGCCTGGGACGGAAACAGAGGGGAGAGGTAGGGCTGGCTCGGAAGTACTGTGGAGTACTTTGCAGCTTACACTTATTCTCCCAGGGGATACGGAGCTCTACGTGTTGCTCTGCTTCACCAAAAAATAAGCTACACTGTAAAATGTGAAAATTAGTTTAAAAGTGATTTGACAAATTAGAAAATGGATTCAAAAATAGGGGGAAATTTGGAAAAAAAAGTGTTGATTGTGTTCAGTTCCTCATCAAAAGCATGAAACAAAACAAGCGGTGGCACATCTCCAGGTCTATAATGGTTATTTTTCTTTTCATTCCTCTTTAGGACCAAATCAAAAAAACACTCATTTACTTGTTCTCCAGCTTTAGACCAAGTTGGCTACGCCTTTCAGTAGGCTCAAGAGAAAGTTAAACATATTCCTGGGCCTTTATTCAACAGCTTGTTTAATGTCCTTTTTCTTTAATTTAATTTTATTTTTCCCGTTTGGTCCAGGGACAGACTTTTCCAGGCTATTCTGTCGTTCTCCATCAGTTTTTTGTTTTCTTAATATCCCAAAGTATATAGTGCTAGGGAAGTGCTGTATCCCAGGGGTATGTGGATTCACTTTCCCAAACGGAGCAGTGCCCAGCACCAGGAGAAGCCGTGCATGGGCATGGAAGAAAGCTGCATGCATCTATTCCTGTTTTCTTACTTCATGGAAACTTAGCTTTCTAGCCAAAACATTTCTGTATGCAGCATCCCTGCCTGCCTTGACCGTTATCAGCATATAATCCTGGGAGCGATAGCCCATTGTGGTCCACCAGCCCCAAACAACTGTGGATTTCCTCCTCCCCCTTTATTGCCACATATCTCTGTATCAAATCACGTATTTTAATCCTTAAATAAATGTATTTAATGATGAAATCAATTAGTATAACCCATTTTCCTTTTTTGAGCATCCTGAGGTGCACAAGCGGACTCCAGGTAACATGTGGGTAAAGCCACACATGTGCAAATTAAATACTTGGCTTCTGCATTAAAAATATTATCTGATTCTGTAAACACAGGACATTGAGGTCTGGTGTCGTAATTGAAATGAACCAAAGCAAAGTGAAACTCCAGTTTCCACCAGAGAGTGGAGGCATGTACTTCTGCAGCTTTATGCACTTTGGAACATGTCTTTATTTTTTTTTAGCTGAATTCAGCCCTGAGGGTGAATGAGTGGCAGCCAAATTAACATGATGGTCTCTAAAGGCTCTGAATGGATTTTGCATGATCTGTGCAGCAGTATTTATCTGGAGTACAATAGTCGTGATGGTTTTGGCAAGAAGAAAAAGCACACTTTCAGTAGAAGAATTTTTAAAAAATATGTATTCTGGACTTAAATTACTGGATTTAAATAGTATTTTCTATAAGAACAGTAGTTAATACCTGACAAAACTTGTCAAATAACACAGTAGTTCTTTTACTGGGGAGCTGGAGACAAGTGGAACATACTGCTCATAGCATCGTACCTTGTAGCTGAATGGCATAGAAAGGGAATTAAAGATCATCCCTTCCCTGTGCACCCATCCTGAGCAGGGCAGGGAGCAAAGGTGATTCTTGGAAACTCTCGCTCTGGGCTTGTCTTTGGCCGATGTGTCTTTGGCCGATGTGTTGGCTGAAGATCTGCCGTTTAACTCTGCTGGTTTAATTCTGATTTAATACTGGTTGCTTATCAGTATGAGGCCAACAGCAACGCTGACTTCAGTCTGCAGAGTTGAGTACGGGCTGTTCTGAATCTGCTGCTTTCAGAAGTTCACTGCAATTAAACTCCCAAACGTTTAATGAGGTGTAGGTAGATAATATTGTCTGGTATTTTAGATAATAGTCAAGGTGATGAAATGCTGCAGGAGGAATTCAGGGAAAGGACAGGTTATTCTGGCTGAGGACGGAGTGGTCGGTGAGGGGATGCGGCAGCGTCCCAGCGCGGTGGGTACCAGTCCTCGTTTCTTCCCCTGGCACTGCCGGGCACTGGTGTGTGACTTGGGTCAAATGTCTGGGAAAACGTGGCACATAAAAGCTATCTGCAAACCATGATTCTCTGCCTTCAGGGATTTGTGAGAATAAATCTGTTAAAGATGATGAGGTGGCTATGGATACGACGTTAACGGGGCTGAATAAAGCTCTTTGGATAGTGAGGTGGTGACATGCTGGGAGCGGGGGGTGGAAGGTGGCTTTTTTAGGTAGCTGAAATCCGTATGTAGGAATTTTGTACCCACAGAGCAAGGTTAAAATCGCGGCCCATCTCACCTGCCTAAATTGTTCCTACGTGAGGCAAGTGAAGCAGAAGAAAACAGCTGCTTCAGCTCTACCCTGTTTCTCTATCTCAGGGTAAAATAAAGCACTGAGGTGTGCTCCTGCAGCCGCTCATGCCTCCACCAGCACCTCGCGAGTGCAGAGGAGCCAATCTTTCTCCGTGAGAAATCTGAGTGTTAATAATTTCTGGCAAGTGTTGTGCTGAAGCAGACAATTCTGTAACGCCAGCCAGGCGTGTTGAGGAGTTACACTGGACAGTGCAAGGAAAACACTTCATTCATGTTTGAATTCCTTGCCTCTTCGCAGCCTCCCGGGGCAGCGGTGCGAGCCGGGGCAGATCCATTTCACGTGGAAATGCCTCCAGCGATGGTCTGGTACGCGGCGGCAGCTGCTTATTTCTGGGAGAATACCCCCTGGGTTGTAGGTTTTTTCTTTTTTCTTTTTTTTTTCCCCTCCTTTTTTTGAAATGAATGAAAGTGGTAAAGATACTCCATCATGAGGCATGATTAAGGCTGGTGATCTGGTCCCCTAATGTAATTAGCTGGTTGTGAAGTATAGTATTCAACTGGGTATATTGAACATATTAAATGTAAGCCTACTTAGTTATTTTTTCATGAGTTATATTTGAAATGAGACCCTCCCCCCTCATTTGAAATGAGACCCCTAATATTTCTAACTATTGTTTTTCTCCACGACATTTTTAAGCTGTTTTGCAAATGGCTGTTAGAAATTGGGTTGACTGGGGAAAAAAGTGAGTTGTTATAAAGGAAAAATACTGTGTTTTCAGTATTGTTGTATTTAAAAGTTATTGGGGAAAGGAAAAGCAAGGTTGGCTAAAAGTTCCAGCATTTCCTTGTGATATTTTTCAGTTCAGAGAAGAACGAGTGTTTTATAACTAAGACTCATTTGAAATTGCTGGCGCTTGCCTGATCCCTAGCTGGATTTCTCTAGTATGGTTGCCCGTGCCACATTAGGATCACAGACATGAGATGTGTGAGAAATTAGTATCTGTGCCATGAGAATATTATTAAATATATTGCTTGAATCTAGGAAGACCTTTTCCTGTTCTTTAGGCATGACATCATAGAGATCTACCCTATTGATTCTCCTCTTAAGTCTAAGCTACTCTGGGGTGAGCATGTGTATGTGGGGTCTGGGGTAACAAGCTGCTGTATCCCAGTCAATCCACAGTATCTCCCCATGGGTAAATACAAGGTAATTCAAGGCTGCTTAATTTAGGGTTATGAAAATATTTGTAATCATAAATATATTTTTAATATCAATATAATTTTTCTAGGCCAGCTAGCTCCAAGGGTTTATGGAACTGGTTTAGGTCTCTGTTGCGTTGCAAAAGTAGGATATAAACACTCAATGAAGTGTCTTTTAGTCTTTATGTTCCCAATGCAAGGGATATTTTTGTAATAGATATTATTGAAAAATGTTGAAAGTAGTAGAATAGTTCTATTTTTAAAATAGAAGGTATTCCATGCAAGAAGAGATCAACATAGTGCTGTTCAATACTGTGTAAATATTTGTATATGAATAGAATAGTCTTTTTAAACAAATAACTCTGAGGAGAGTAGATTTTCTTTGTGCAAAGATTGTACATCTAATAGTTTTCACCTACCAGTTTAGCAATGCATTCACATTGTAATTTTATTTGCACAGCACTGTATTCGTGCAAGGCAACAATGGCAGAGGAAGCAGTCAGCATTTCTCACTACATGAAAACAACAATTTAGACACTCAAAGGTATTTTGCTAGTGACACTCTTCTTGTCTTCCCTTTCTCTTTCTAATGCATCAGTGATTGATATTATTGTCCACTTTGCAGAAGGACAGTGTCTGGCAATTCACGCTTCACTAAGAGGTTTCTGATAAAGTTAGAAAAGCTGTAAAGTGAGATCAAATTTCACTAAGAAAATTAATATTCTTTCACAGCTAAATTAAAGTTTTTAAAATAATGAGATGTCTAGATGCACTGTACTCTAAAGTAGATGCCCTTCAGAAATTTAGAATGAAATAGTATTTGTGTTTAATATGATACTTAATTCTTATTTCCCTCTTTTTATTTAGAACAAAAGTGAAAGTGACACATTGCTGTAATATTTCCAGATTACTGCATTATTCTTACGAGGTGGTAGGGTGCTTCATATTTCCCTGACAGTTCTGAATAACCATTGTTAATGACTTAAATTAGAAATAACTTTTCCTTAGAGTCTGTAGAAGTAAATCTGTGCATCAAAGGCACTTTTTGAGAGCAGTATCCAGCTTTCTGCACAAGGTTTCCCCATGCCCAAGCAGGTTAATACAAATGATTGATGCCTGGGCTGAGTTGTTCGGTTTTTTTTAATTCTCCTCCTCCCTGTAATTTCCTTTTGCTCTCACCTTATGTCATATAAGGTGGTAGCGAAACAGCTGTCCTAGGATCTAATACGAGATATTTTGTCAGCATATGGTGGTAGCCTTGACTGGGGTATGCTCTGAATACCGATGGCTTTTCCTGCTGCTGTTGCGGGTACAGGTGGGGTATGACTGGGACGACCAGGGACGACTGCCAGGCAAACGCCGAGCGCTGCTTGAGAGGGGCACAGCGGAGCGTATCCCAAATGCAAAATCCAGTTGCTGGGATGTTTCTCCTACTCTAAACCAAGCTGTTTTTTAAAAAAAAAAAATTTTATTGGTATTAGAGAACAACTGTTAATACTGAAAATCAGGTCTGTAATATAGGCTTTGAAACAATTCACATCCTGAAAATAAAGTGTGAGCCTAAGCTGGCTGGTAGATCAAAGCCCGGTAATGTCTGGGCATGTGAGCTGCTGACTTCGGTGAGCGGCTGTGAAGCAGGCGGGCAGAGCCGGCAGGACACGCACGGAGGCACGCAGCTCCCATCAGCTGGTTGCAAATGAAATGGGTTATTGTTTAGTTAGCGAGTCCCAGGATACTGCTGTGGTATTTCTTCTCAAATCCTGCTGCCTGGCATAATAATGCATCTGTTTGAGGTATGGAAACAATTTACATGAATATCCAAACGAATCAACTATTTGGAGAACATGTAAATGCGCAAAATAAAGAAGAGTATGTGAATTCAGACATGACTGAAAGTTAGTAAGGAAGGGTCAAAGGGTCATTGAGGAGCTTAAGGATGGGACACATGAAGATTTCAATAAAGCCCTAAATTCATTTTTTTGTTTTGCTATTATTCAAAGACCCCACTTTTTGACCAGTTACGAGCTTGTTTTTAGTTAACTGGAGGCAGCTATCGTTTTGCACACTCAGGGAATCACCGGTCTCTGAGGGACGGAAGCATGTACGTGCGGTTGATTCTTCTCAGGCAGCTTGAGCAGAGCAAACAGCTCCAGTACTGCTCTTCTGGGACTTTGAAATGAAAGTTGCTTCTTTTCCTTACAAGATTTAAGTGTTGCCTTCAGATACACATGCATGACTTCTTGCTGAAGTTCCTGCTCCTGCAGTTCCTAGGTAGTAGAAATCCATACGGATTCGTTACCTTCAGTGGGGTGATAAAATTAACATGAGCTCAGATCTAGCCCTTAAGGGATTCTTAAAATTTCAAGCTTATTTGAGTAAACTTTCAAGCCAATTAAATGCCTGCTTTAGGAAGTGCAGAGTGGCTATTTTTGTTCTTTTTATTCCCATATTCCTGTAATCCAGTTGTGCATAAGTAAGCATATCAGAATGAATCCCACAATGTTGATCGTTTCTGGAAAGAGATGCTCTAAGTTGGCTAACGGAAAATGCTGAATTATTAAGTAGTTTTCTAAATACATTGCATCTCAGGATAAAATTAATAGAATGGCAGACACAATTGTTACATTGAGGCTGAGACCTAAGATTTGCAGGTGGAATAGAAATTATTTTTATGTAGAAGAACAGCATGAGTCTATGAAGAGCTTCTGTTCTATAAAACCCTTGCTGAAGTGACCAGAATTGGTTTTCCTTTATATGGGAATGCTTTGTTACCTTGCGCCAACCTTTTTCACCAGAAAGAACCTAAATTTTATCTCAAGAATGATGTTCATAAAACCTTTCTAAATTGTAAAGGCAAGCCCATGAAAGACACTTATATTTTTGTGTATTGTTTTAAAGATGGGGCTAAATATCTTCTACAAAAGGCATGTGTAATAGGCTATGGATGATATTGGGGATGGAGGATTTTGACCTGTGTAATAAGATAGCTGGCTCTAATTAACTAAATCAAGCTTGTAATTGGCCATTAAGACTCTGGATGTCTTTTAGTGCCTACTGGAATTGCCATTTTGTTGGTCATATATTCTGTGGTGCCTCAGGACCGTTGCTGGTTTGCTCACATTAATGCACAATTTCCACTCTGCCTGTCCTTTAACCTTATTTAGAAACATCAAATTTTTAATGAGAGCACCTGGCAAGGTGATGTGGTGTTTGGAACCGCTCCTGATTCTACTGGAAATCTCAGCTGCCTGGCAAAGGTGCTGTTGTAAAAACAGCCAAGAGATTAGCCAGAATTAATTTACTTGCAAGGTTTGAGGTGAAGAAGAAATTTTTCTCCAGATCAGAGTCAAGAACTGTTTTCAGGTTTCTTTTTGTTTTCCTTTTCTGCAGAGGACCTGCTGCCCTTCTGGGATCATCTGGGCATTTTCATCCAACTTCTTCCTTCCTTCTGCTTATGCCTGTTGTTTTCTTCATGGAACCTTTCCTGGTTCAGGCCCGGGTTCTTGGTACTAATTTGCAGTTCTCCACTGGGAGTGTCGTGTAGTTGGGAATTGGGGGAGATGTGGTGGCTGTTCTGTGTGATGTGACGGTGTGACTGCACGTTGCTGCTTTGCAGGGGCCAGACTTGGCCCGCTGCAGCTTTGTGTTCCTGCGATAACCCCTAAATGTGGAAGTCGCAGCTGACAGCGACGTTATTTTAAAAGCATGACTCTCTCCTATCCCCTTGCCATGAAATGGTGCTATTCAGGGTGCTTTCTGTGCTGGTGTAATTTATATCAAAGAGTAGAAATCTGATGGTAGGAATAGTATCTGTAAATTTTTATTTCTCTGATGATGGGAATGTTGGAAAGGCTTGACAGTGCCATGGTAATCATCATATACATTTAATAGAAGCAGTTGTATGCTAAGTGTCAACTGAATATTAAGATCGTGTTATTAAATATGGATCTGCGCGTGGCTGCTAACTGTGCTTTTGATCAATTCATATAAACATGATACATCACTCAATTGTATTAAATTTAAGTTAACAGTTAATTTTCACTTAATTAAAACTGCAATTTTGGCAACCTCCCGTTTAGTGATTGCTGTAGACTCTTTGAAGCAGTCAAGCCAAATGCTTGTGATTTATTTATTTTTTTTATTTTATTTTTACTGCTTTTTGAAACAATATGCTTAAGGGAAGCACCTTGTAAGGTAAAAGCTGGAAAAATCATTTAAAGTGTGTGTAGCTAAGGTATTGCTCTGACCAGCTGATCTGGCTTTGAGAGCGTTCTGCTGTGTTACAAATACATTAAGTATCTTTAGTTTTCACTGTTTGAAACTTACTGTTCACGGAGACTGTATGGCAAACAAGCCCCTTCGTACTGCTTAGAGAGTAAGTGCGGAGCTACAGAGGTGAAGAAAGCTTTATTAATCCCACCTCTGGTCCTTCAGCCTAATTGATTTTTGACACAGCTGTTGGAAAACCCTGGCTTTTTCTCAACTGAATATTCCTTTTTCTGAAGTGCTACAGAGAGCACTGAAAGTGCAAGCTGCTTTTTTTTGTGAGAAACTAAGGCTGAAGCTCTGTGGGAGGATTTAGTGAACACTGAAGAAACAGTCATTTAAATTATGGAGAAAAGGCAATAAATCACTATGCTTGGTACTCATTCTGAACTTCATCTCATTTAAAGACTTTTTTCCATGTTGACAGAATTAAAATATTAATTTGGTTTTCAATGAATCTCTTTCAGCTGCACTTTATGTTTCTGCCTGAAGTTTTTATAGATTTTGTCACTTCAAAAAATGTATTACTAAGGGCAGGGTTCAGAAATTAGTATCTGCTGATACTCATTTTGAGTTATCCCATTCGGATGCAGTACAGCTCAGGCAAGCAAATCTGCTCTGGATGCACCACTGCACCTGATACATATGTTTCACATATATGAAGGTGGTCATGGAGCTGGGCTGGGAAAGGAGAGCGGCTTGAGGCCCAGAAAGTAGCAAAATTAACTCCACTAAAGTTAAAAAAAATTAAATAGGGTAAAATATTTCCAGATCTCCAAATAAAAGCACGTGCCAAAGTCATACTGCATTGTGCTAATGTCTGGATGGTCTTAGGAAAGGAAGCAGGATTATTCTTCTTGGAGACCTTGCCCAAGCAGTCCCTCAGGCGATACACGGGGTGTATATATTTCCTTGTAAACTGTACAATCACTACATTTCCAGCACAGTCAAAAAAAGTTACGAAGGAGCCTCTCTGGTATGGTTTTGGTGTGCAGAGCATGGGCAACCCTTTGGTCTTGTACAGCCACCTGTAGTCTCTTGCTGTGTAGAAACTGGACATCTCTTCAGCTGGTGCCGCTTCTTCTAGTCTTCCCAATAATTAAATTATTCCTTAAACATTTGCTGTGGTAGAAGTCAGGTTCATCTCCGTGGCAGACAAATGCAATGTCTCCACAAAGGAAATGCACCTGCAGCATGCTACAGAAATGATTGCCGAGTGATGGACGGTTAATTGGCTTCAAGTTCTAGGCTTTCTCATGCTATTTTAATGGCCTGTGAGGCTTTTTATTCCAGCATATATGGAAAATGAAATATTGCCAGTTGCATGTGATCTAACAGGTATTGGTGATCTTGCACAGTCCATGGAAATGGGAAATGGGGAGGAAGAGATGAGATGTAGAACAACGAAACTATTTTTAGCTTAATAAGATGCACTAGCTGTAAAGATTTCAGTGACCTCCGGGCTGCTCTGCTTTGGAGGATCATGTGTGGCCTGGGTGCGCACCCAGGGTCTAAAATACAGGCTTGGCTTCTGTGTCGCTGACAGTAATTCCATACGTAATGAGACCTTATTAATTAGGCCTGTTCCACAGGAGCACTTACTCTCCACTTATGTAATGAATTTTCTGTAAGTAAAAGTGTAGTACAATAATTGTGATGCATGATGGGCGTGTTTAGATAACCCTCCTATTATTTTAGGAAGTGCAGTACTTCAAAGAAAACTTATCCCAAGGTGTCCCTTAAACTTTTCTTTTGTATTACCCTCTGGATTACTCTCCTATCTCCTTCCTTTGATATGTTAATTCAGTCATTTTCCCTATCAGGGCTCATTGCTCCTGCTTTTTTCTTCTTTTTTTTGAATGTAATTTAATTTTGTGGAGAGTTAATGCTTATCAGACTTGTTTTACTATTTGAGAATTTCTGTGACCATTTTTCTTCTTTGAAATGAAAGTCTGCATACTTTCCTGACTGACTTCTTTTGTGTTTACTAGTACATTATGTTACAATTTTTTAACAGTTCTTCCTTGCTATTCTTTATTCTTCTACAAACAGGAACACTGATTATCATAGAATCATAGAATGGTTTGAGATGGAAGGGACCCTAAAGATCATCTAGTTCCAACCCCCCCTGCCATGGGCAGGGACACCTTCCACTAGACCAGGTTGCTCAAAGCCCCCACCCTGGCTTGGCACATTTCTAGGGATGGGGCATCCACAACTTCTCTGGGCAACCTGTTCCAGTGCCTCACCACCCTCACAGTGAAGAATTTCTTCCATGTATCTAATGCAAATCTACCCTCTTTCAGTTTAAAGCCATTGCCCCTTGTCCTATCACTACATGCCCTTGTAAAAAGTCCCTCTCCAGCTTTGTTGCAGGCCGTCTTCAGGTACTGGAAGGCTGCTATAAGGTCTCCCTGGAGCCTTCTCTTCTCCAGGCTGAACAACCCTAACTCTCTCGGCCTGTCTTCATACAAGGGGTGCTCCAGCTCTCTGATCATCCTTGTGGCCCTCTTCTGAACTCGCTCCAACAGGTCCATGTCCTTCTATGTTGGGGGCCCCAGAACTGAACGCAGTACTCCAGGTGGGGTCTCACGATAGTTAGGGCTGCTTGGGTCTTACAATGCTTTAGCATAATTAAGAAACATATATATCGGCGCTCCTGACTAGAAGGTTTTGTCAGGCTCTCTTCTAGGCACATACTTGTTAACTCTGAAACTTCAACCAAGATTAATCAAATTTACCCCCAGTTCATGAAGACTTTACTCTTGAATTCCAATGCTTGTTGGCATTGGAGCATGGTCACAAATTAAGCCTCTGGCATTAGATGCTTCTGTCTCTTGGCCAAAAGCATCACCTGTCAGATTTCACCAAAACTTGTACAACATATGAGATCTGACTTGTTTTTCATCAGCTATATGGCAAATGATAATGAATTCATTTACAACTCATTATTTAAGCCCATTGAGCGATAGCTTTAAATATCTATCTACCACTGTATCAAAAATTAGGTGTCCAGCTGTACCACCCGCGCACAGCCCTGATGATGCTGATTCTGCAGGGCTGGGGTTGCCTCATACTGAATTGTAAAAATCTAATTCTCTATCCGTTTCTTACTCAGCATAAAGCTGATAAAACAGTTTTGTCGTTTGTGCTTCAAATTTAGCAAAAGTCATATGGTTTAGCAGGAGCTTAATTATATTTACTGTAGAGTTCAGCCAGCTCTTTCAGTTTTCTGGGTTTTTTTCGCCTCGCGGTACTGCAGAAACATGCTGGCAGTACAGCCGAAAACATCACTGCTCGATTCCTTCCCAGCAGATGGTGGTGCCCTTATAATTCTGATGGTGCTGATGCACTAATACAGCAGAGCTTCAGCAACCAAAGAAGAGGGGAGGAAGGAAAGCCCAGATTTAGAAGTTCATTGACATGTGGCCCTTCGTGTTACTGCAATGGTCTCAGTGAGATGCCGCTATTAGGAGACTCAGAGGGTTTTTGTAGTCACAGCGGTGACTGAAGTGGAACATAAAGGTAGCAGATTTAAAATCAGCCTTAGCGGGTACCAGTACCAGTCTGTCCATCAGCATGGAGTCACCTCCCTTGGTTCTCTGTGGGCCTGCTTTCACAGTGTTGGAGGGTTTGCCTTCCTCTCTATAATACTGATGTATTTAACAATATTTTTCAGCTTGTTAAAAGTGTACTGTGTCTTTGCCTCTGGACACTTGAATAGCGATTAACAGTATCAGTATGTAATGAGGTACTCTATATAGGTTGAAAGAAAGTCCTTCTTTTCCTCTTATGTGTCTAGCGAACATCAAATGAAATTCAAACCTCTTGGGTTACTGGGTTTTTTCACATCCTTGTGCTTTGTGTTGGTGTGAGCGAATCTTGGTGTCCGGGGATTATCACTCACGCTGATGGAATAGGGTGTCTGTGGTCCGTCGGCGCTGAAATTTTCCGCTGAGTATTTCTTTGTATGGCTGCCTCCCTGTCAGAAGCCAAAGTTGGAGAAGTCCTGAACTTTGGGGATATCTCAACCTTGCTGACCACACCTTTTTGGTGGTCTGGAGCTAGATCCAAGAGCCAGCTGTACTCAAAGGCACGGGAAGTTTGCATCTGGAGATGGATTTCAAGACTTATCTCTGCTTGATTTTTTCCCTGACTCCTCTGTGAACTACCCTGTGCTACTGTGCGGTTGCTCTGACAGGCAAGACAGAGATTTTGTGATTAGGAGCCTTCCATCATATGGAAGTCCCTGCTGCGTTTCATCGCCAGCTGTCTTCCCGGGGCTGAGGAAGCTTTGCTTTTACCCTGCTTCACACAGCATTAAACTGTGTAGAAAAGGCTAAATATTGTAGGCCAGATGCTGCTTTCCCTTTGCCTTTTATCAGCCTAGAGAGTAATTTCACTCCTGGGATGGCACTTTGCTCACGTTAACTGGTGCATGACTGCAAGAGGTTCCTGTTTGTCCTCAGTCCTCCCGGTCCCCTAGCACAGAGAGGACTCTTTGCAAAGGATTATTTCCCTAGCGGGGTGATTGCATGTGGACCACCTTTTCTTTTCCATTTTGGGGGTGTTTTCATGGTTTTCCTTCCAGCTGCAGCCACAAAGGCAGGGAGAACGTGGAGTCGTTTTATTTTTTTTTTTCCTTCTTTTTTATTTTAAGGAATCCTTAAAATGGGAATGGCAATGAGATCTTTTATCACCAACATGTGCTTTGACTGGAGCTAACCTCTCTAGATATTTATCTAATAAAACTGAAGTTTTCTGCAGTATCCACAACACCACGAGGCGTTCTTTGAAGGTGAACTCCTCCTACCCACTTTCCTTCTCCATTTCTATTTGGAGGTGCTCCTTACCCCGCTTTTATCCTGTGAGGGAGGAATTTTCTGAGCCTGAAATGAAGAAGCAGCCCCTGAGGGGACTTTAATACAGAGAGTTTACAACTCAGACAATAATTTGGGTCAATTGAAATGGCATGTGGGTGTGGGTTTAAATAAATAGCTTTAACCTTTAGCTTACTGATGGAACTGAAAATAGATACAGGGTTGGGCACATTGGAAGAAATGTGTACCATTGCTGCCAGCATTACTTTGAATAAATAGATTGCTCTTCAGGGCTATCAAGCCAGCACCTTCGCCAGTAAAAGCAAATAAGATTTTCTTTTTTTTTTCTTTTTCAACCAGCAGCCGAGTCGAAAAGAAGCTCTTACCTTTTTTTGATGGCTTCACATTCATAAGCCCGTACTTTGCAATTTGCTTCTATCAACTGGAATTTAATAATATTCATAGATCTTCATGGTTATGGAATTGCCCAGTTACACCTGTATGTAGGCTCTGCCTAACCAGTTATATCCTAAAGGAAGAATTAGAGCATGTGTTGAGCATTATTGGATGTTAGTACCTTGTTTCAGCCAGGAACTCTGTGAACTGTTTTCTTCCATTATTTGTGGCTCAGGAACTGGAGGAGAGCTCATGAAATTATTGGCTTAGTTTACAGGCCAAAAAGTGATGGATGTGCTCTAGTAATAGTGCTCTCTAGTCTGAGCTCTTTCACTGCTGTTGCCCAGACACTAGATGTGGAGTAGGTATGAGCTCCTGCAGCTTGCATCTGCAAGAGGAGAGTAGAAAGTAACACAGTACCAGCAGAACTCTTATGCTAGCATACAAACATGTATCCAAAGAAGAAATACGAAGTTCATCATTATTTTAAGCTCCTAACAACATGAAATTGTCGTCCGGAGTATTGTAATGAGAAGTAGCTATGTGGCAGCTACTCAAAATCATCCACAAAGAGTTGATCTGAAGTCAAAATCCGCAGTTAGCTGGTGTGAGGAGAAGAGAAAGCTGTTCCTTTCCTCAGAGGAGTGAAAAATCCGTTTAAAAATCAAACAAAACAAAGCAAAAGAACCACAAAACAGATGTAACGGGAACATTTTGTTAAGGTTTCAAAGTGTACCTGAACCCAAGCTTGGAGACTCCTGGTTGAGCTGTGTTTTCCCCTGCCCTTCAGCTCCAGGCCCCATCACCCCGTTGACGGACGGCTCAAGCAGAGATCAGAAGCCCTGGGAGTCCATGTCGTACCAGAGACGGCCTGGAAATCGCAGCTCTTAGGTTGCTGTACAAGGGCTGCTGAGCTGCTGGGCCCTGCCGCCATGGCACTGAGCAGGAGAGCTGTGAGGAGTGCCACACAAGATGGGTCTCCAGGCTCGCTGCTTTGGAAGAGGGGAGTTGTGACCTGCATGCCTCAGAAAGCCTCTAAATCCTGGGGCTGCTTGTCTGCCTTGCCAGGCCGCTTGGTGAGCGCGCTCAGAGCTGTAGAATACAGCCTGGTGAGTAGCTTGGTGACAGTGAACTTGAGGAAAGAAAAAGCTAGTGTTGGGTGTCAAAGGCTTGAGGAAACATGGTTTCTGATTTATCTTCTCCCTGTGCCAAGTGCTGCTCAGAGGCTGAAGGTCTGCCTGTGAGGAAGGAAGCTGCAGGCTTGGCCTGGTTTATGCTGATGGGTTGATATTTTGGCACTAAATCGCAGTGCTGTAAATGTTCATTGCATCCTACAGCACAAAACCAGTCAAGCAGCCGAGTGTCCAGCCGAATGCAAGCTGGAGCTGCATTTTCTTTGCAAAGGCCAGTAGTATTAAACAGCAGTGTATGCCGCCCACCCTTAGTAATGATGAAGTTTAGCAGCACGGGAATTGCCTAGATAAATAAGATGCTGATAAAGAGCTACCAACTTAAGATCTTGTAAAGGCAGTGAGATTTCTTGGAGGAGTACAAAGCTATTTTCAGCTGCTGATTTGCTCCTGTAGCGTAAATGTAGGCATGATAAAATATGCAGATAATCTTTCATAGTAACCATCTTCTGATAGATAATAATGGCAAAGAAAAATAGAGTGGGCTGCAGTTTTAGTGCCGTTTCCTTCTGCAGGTTGTTACTACTGGCTATACGTGCTGAGCAGCAGTGTAGTTACAAAGCATGCCAGGGACAAATAAATGCATTTTCACCTTTTATACTTGGATAGATCGTTACCCCATTACAAATGGGTTGCAGCCTTGTGTTCTGTAAAATGTACCGCAAATGTCTTGACCCTATGTAACTGCGTCATACTATGACAGTATGAAGCTCTGTGGGAAGATGTTTTGGCATACATTTCCATAATGAAATACCTTAAATTTGCTTATGCAAAACAGATTGGAAGTGATTCACTAATGTGTGAGCAAATTTTGCAAGGAACCTCTTACAAGAGCAGCAGATTGGTCATGAGCTTGTGATTTCATATTTTGCGGGTGTAGGAGGAGCTGTTGAGTTGCTGAGGCTGGGGGACAAATTGCGACAAGGTGCCACCAAGGGCAAAAGCTCAAGAGCTGAAGTCCAAAGGGTTGGACCTCATTTCACAGCAGTGAGACCATTCAACGTACAATGGTAAGGACTGAAAGGGACATGCTTGAGAGAGGTAGAGAAATTCTTCCTTTTCAGGTTATCTGCCAACTCTCTGGTTAATCAAGATGAGGAAGAAAATAGTGCAGGTGGTTTAGTTCTTCTATAACTGTTTGCAAGGGTTTCTCAAACCCTTCCCTGAAGCATCTGCTTTTGATACTGTCTGATTCAGGTTTCTGGTCTAAACAGAGCGCTTGTCTGATCTGCTATGGCAGATTCCAAATTCTAATATCACATAGCATAATCCGTAAGGACACAGTGATATCCCCTGCAAGGTGTTTATCTTCTGTGCCCTCGGCATTTTTGCGACTTTACGTTCATCCTTTGGAGGCTTCTACGGTGCTTATCAGTGGAGGATTCAAGGATCTGTGCAACTAACGAGTGCTGGCCACCGCGAGCGCTGAAGGCCGGTTGGTGTGTTATCTTCATCTGCAATTCTGTATTAAAAGTGGTTATAGTCAGTCTTCTCTTTGCTTGGTAACAGCAATATTAAACGTGTCCCTACATCCGTGTGCATGTGTACCTATGCATATCTGCAAGGAACAGTCTGCCATCTGTGTGTGTATATATGAACTCGTATGTGTGCCTGTGTATGGACCGATGGAGGGCAGTTTGATATATAACATGGGCAGGTGTGGATTTTCAGTTATCTGCGGAGAATATAAATGCATGTGTCTATCTGTGTAGCTGTAATGAGTTAGCACAAATACCAGAAAGATGAATATTGCGGTATGCACTTGGGAGGAGTGATGCACCCTGCAGCTTCCAGAAATCAGCAGCCGACTTGCCCTCCGACACTGAGCGCTCAGGTTCGAGTGGGAAGGGTGCGTCTGGGGGGCAGATGTTGGTTATTCATGTAACAATTTGTATTAAGTAGGCACTTTCTTGTTCGTTCCTTTTGATCTTTTTAGACACCCTAATTATGGATACAGTGTTAACAAGGATGATAAAGGGCCTCAGGGTTTATAAACTAGGAGGAAAGGTTAAGAAAATTATGTTTATATTCGTTAGAATAGAAGAGATTAAGAGGGGTCGTGACCAAGGTGTACAAAATCCAAAAGGTGTTGAAGAAAAAGATGCCACCAGAATATTCAAGAGAGAAACTGTGAAGAGAGGGTAGGTGGAGGGCAGGTGGCATTTTGATTAGAATTGGTTGTGGGACATTTTTACAAGGGTATTGCTCTCAGTGAGGAAGATAACTTAATGCTGATCAGTGGGCAATAGGAAGACAGCTTAGGACACAGGTATGTTGATGGCCAGAAGTATAGGCTGTGTCACGGAGCTTCTTTTTGAAGTGTCTGAGCAGGCTGGTTTTGGGCAGAGGGTAATGAATTAAAAAAGTGATTGAGCTTTTGAGCTTGTTTGGAACATAAGCTGGGATGCAAAATGTTGGGAGAGGGAAAACCCCACACTTGCATATTGAAGATGCCTTTCTGCAAACTTGTTAATTAAAGCAGTGCTATAGAGCTGAGGTGTCTGGGGGCTCTACTGCACAAAGACTAGATAATTTGGGGGGAGCAGCACAGCAGAGAAACGAGACCTCTGATGAGTTCTTTCCCCTGTGTGCCCCCGTTTCCCACTGCCAGGACAGTGCAGCCTCTCTGTGAGCTCTTCCAGGTGAGGGTCTCATCTCTCTGCATCTTTCATCTGTAGCCCTTCATAGGGATGAATTCAAGATTCTCGATGCCTGTTGGGTACTGCGTTTTGCACAATGTATATGGCTACCTCAAGTGTGGGGCAGGGGTAGATTGGCCACTGAAATCTAAGGATGATCTAGAAGATATTTAGACCTGCCAGTTTGTGACCCTTTTCTAATACCTTGCTTGGAGAATAAAAAAAATGGGGCACATTCAAACCTTTTACCCAGTCCTACTGCACTAATGCCTGTATATATTTTTTTCATGTCTGCATACAGTTCACTTCTCAAATTTCTTTTATTAAATGGTCTCTCTGTGTTTCCCCAGAATTTCATTCAAAATTTAAAGCCAAAGCTTTGCTAATCAATGCAACTTAAAGCATTTCAGTCAGTTTAGATGAACATGAAATAAGTTGTTAGTTCTTGGCTCTGTTAAGCGACTACAGTCCAAGAAGAGAAGCAGTTATTTTTAGACTATTTTTGTTGAATTTGAAAATTTTTTGTGAGGGAGATTGCAGT
The DNA here is from genome assembly GCF_000690835.1 of Fulmarus glacialis. Classification (NCBI taxonomy): domain Eukaryota; kingdom Metazoa; phylum Chordata; class Aves; order Procellariiformes; family Procellariidae; genus Fulmarus; species Fulmarus glacialis. The sequence continues at coordinate 57,252 of NW_009228743.1, forward strand.
GATGATTTGAGCAAATGCATTTAACTAAGACTAAGGAAGCTGGCAAGCACCTATAAAACTAATACTAGCTCTTCAGATTCAGCCTAGAGTTAGCTAAAGCTGGTGTAGCTGGAGAGTTTAGTCTTCAGCAATGTTTGGGGGTAGGTTGTTGACTGTGTGTAGAGGACACGGGGGCTGTGGGTCTATGAGACCTCCATCCTATCCTCTGATTATTCGCACAGTGAGTAATTGCCTGGAAATGTGGACATGCAAGGTCAGGTTGGACGGGGCTCTGAGCAACCTGATCTAGTTGAAGATGTCCCTGCCCATGGAAGGGGGGTTGGACTAGATGACCTTTAAAGGTCCCTTCCAATCCAAACGATTCTATGATACTTGCGTGTCCCTTCTGATCACTGCATATGGTAAGGAGGGCTAAGGAGTGAAAACGGAGAGGCTTTTTGTTCAACCCTTCCTGCCTGTGCTATTCAATCCAGCTGTGCATCGCTTGGTGGGAAGACAGACATTGGCATAGTAGGGTACATCTTCTGTGCTGGAGCAGTGCATATGGGAGGCATATGACTTCTGAAGTGAGTGCATCTAAACCTAGTATCAGTCTTACTAAAAAAATGTCACAAGGAACTAGCATGGCTACACCAGGAGCTTTTCATTAATGTGAAATGGTACAAACCTGACAAGCAAAAGATGCGTGGCTAGGAACACCACCAGTTGTGCAACCACATAGGCTATAATCAGAAGGACCAAGAGGCAAAGTCAGTTACAGCTATAAAGGGTTATGAAATGACTTATAAAGGCACTGGAAGTAAGAGGAAGGCAAAAGTCCATCAGGAAGAAAGGGAAACAAATAAATGGACTAGACAGAGAAGACAGAAATACCAAATGCCATTATTTTGCACTGCTCTTCACAGAAAGGTTAATAATTGTGTCAGATCTCTAACAGTGTTCACCGTAACAAGGGGTTATGAGCAAAGGCAAGAACAAGATAAGGAGTATTTAGATAAGTGTGATGTATTTGGCTCAGCATGGCCTTCTGAAACGTACCCACCGAATTATTTACAACAACTCTCAGAAGCTTATGGAGGACAGGGCAATTGTCAGAAGTCCAGAGGAAGGCAAACATAGTACCTGTCATCACAGAGGACGGTACAAGGGAAATAGAGGTTTGTAAATACGCAAAAAGATACAGAGCAAATTATTGAACTTGGACTTACCTGTGAGCAGCAAATGACATCTAACATGCTTTATTAAGCCCAAACTAATCTAATTTCCTTCTCTGATTGGGTAACTAATCCAAAACAGAGGAAAGCAGAAGCACTTTGTCTTTTGCCAGGATTCTGGTACTCACTTAAGCACTGTGCTCTCATATCTGAGAGAAAGCTGAGCTCAAAGTTGTGGCTTTCAAACTTTTTGATTAGTGGATCGGTAGAAGCTTTTAGCAGAGGTGCACATTCCCAGGTAGGAAGGAATTCACTGGCCAATAACTACTAATGGCTACACACCTGACTTCAACTAAATCTTTAAGAGC
>NW_009228743.1:58804-74641 GCF_000690835.1 Fulmarus glacialis
TAACTCAAATGTCCTTGGACATTTTGGCCATGGGGTGTGTGAAGGGTCTATCTTAATAATTTTCATTAGTTGCTTGGATGACGGACCAGAAAGTGCATTGCCCAGCTGTGGATGAGCCCCAATCATTAAAAAAGAAAAGCCAATTGTACACATGCAAAATAAGGAGTTGCTGTATAGGGACCATTGCGTCAGGAAAGCTCAGGGGATGTCACTGTGGACCCTCAAACTGATGGGCAGCCAACCCATCAGAAGAAGTTGCTGTGACACAGTGTTCAGGAAGGATGTAGGCAATCCTAGAGGGAAGCAACAAAACCAGCACTAGTACTACTAGTGTTAGTCTGTGGTCTGCTATACTCAGAAAATGCTGCAACTTTATTGAAGAAGGGAGGTAACCTGGGAAGTTGGAGGGAACAGTATTGGCACATTTTGGGACTATTTCAGAGCAGCTGCTTAAAACAGAGTTATGACCTCTTGTTACCAGGCTCAAAGGTGTCCAAACAGGTAGAGAGTTACCTTGATAACGGAATCAAAATTTAAAAATCTGTATGCACAAATGCATGACATGGAGGGATTTATGCACTCATAAATCCAGTTACGGTCCTGATTTAGGAAAACACTGAAGCATCTGCTTAACTTGTTCTCTGAAGGTTTTAAGCAGGTGCTAAAAGCTCTTCTCTGAATGAATTGCTTTTCTGAATCGAGACCCAATCAAACATATGCTTGTGTTAGAATTTATGCTACTGCATATATTTTTTTCTCTGAAGGGGGAGGGGAATATGCATTAAGATGTTTTTAAATGTCTATTTTTATAAATACTTTCTCTTAATGGAAGTTGCTGTGTACAGCAGTATACTCCTCTTCTTTGCTCTCTCTCCCCCATCCCTTTCCCCAGTGTATTTACTATGAAAGAGTTTTGCCTTGGGCAATAACCTGTACTGCAGTGGAGTATCACATACAGAAAACTTACCTAACATCATACAAAAATGTAATAGATGGGCAGGGGATGGGAATCTAGAGGTAAGCCTTTAAAAAGTTGTCTTAAAGATAATACTTTTTAAGCATTTCTTGGGCTTTTGCATAAAGATTGCAGAGTAGGCATTCCAGCATCTTATACGAGCAGTGGATTTATGCTCTGTAATAAATGTATCCATAGGGTGCTGCGTTGTTGTAATGATAGTGAATGATAGTAAAATTAGGAGAATTAATAATGACCCAGCTGGAATAATTTAGCACTGTGATAACTAAACTCTAACCTAATACTCAGTGTATTCACAGAACTATTTATAAAGCACATTGAATGAGAGAGTCTTAGGGGAATCTTCTATAGAAAACAAAGCGAAACCCTAATCATAAACAAATGCCATAGCATATCGTTAAGAGGATTAAGTGGCTTGAAATTGATGTCTAAGGCATTTTGGTTGATTGTTGCTAAAAATACCACATGCTTGACAATTATCTTCTATTTGCCATCCTCTCTTCTGCTAGTTGTCTGTCATGCAGTATTACCCTTGTTTACCAGGACTGCCTCGTACCAAGTCTTTATATGCGAGGTTTGCTGCTTCATGCCAGACCTGATCTGGATTTTGCAGTCTGATGTGTTGGCACCGGTCAGTGCCAAACCATTAATACCTTAATAATAGTGAGGGAGAGGCCAGGTTCAGCAAACACTGGGCTGAAACCAAAACAGCACAAGACTTCTGGAGTTTGTTAAAATTGGTTTCTTCTGTAGTGGTGGTGTTGTTTTTCTTTTTTTTTTTAAACAAAAAGCTTGGTTTCTAGTTTGAAATAACTTTCTTCTACGAAATATATCTTATGTTACAGTTAATAAAGTTTTCAAAAAATCCAAATGAGTTTTGTATTGACTTTAACTCATAATAGCTTTCTGAATAATTAATATTTCTGAGACTTTGACTTTTGGTCTAATTATGTGTGGGTTTTTTTTTTTTAAGTAACAAATTTTTACAGGTAGAAGAATTTCTTCCTCTGCCCTACTTAGTGATTTCTTGCTATTACCTCTTTGGGCTGTGCTTTGTTGGGAGGAAAGGCTGCGGATGTCAATGTTAGACAAGTCAAACAATTCCAAGGCAAAGCTTTAGAAGTGGTGTCATTGTATCTCAGTGGATGTCGCCACATAGATCGCTTTCCGATCTGCTCAGGTTATCAGTAAAAGCCCACAGAGAAGTGGGTTGCACCAAACTCCTAGATATATGATAACGCAAAGCAAGACATATGGTTGCTTCCATGACTGTTTAATGTGTGTAAGTTTGATGTAGCCATGAGCACAATAGGCAGTAGGACAAACTCTGCAATGCTGATTTAAATCCAAAAATTATTGGGGAGTCTTGCAGTGATGACAGCAGCCTTTTGATCAGGTCTTACTGGAAAGGTTGCAAAGTACATGCTCTTGCAAGAGGATAAGGAGAAACTCTGTGCAAGTGGCCGCATGGAAATCTGCACGTGGAGACTGAGGGCAAGACAGCCTTCACCCACATCGTGTCCGGCTTGTAGGCGCCAGGCTGCCTGCAGCAACCTGCCGCACAGCCCCCGTGCTGTTTTGGATGTGTATATGGAATAGCTCTAGTTTCAACCTGATTTAACACATTCACCTGAAATATCACCCCTTGTCATTTTTGGGGGCATTGAATTAGACTGTCAACAAATGGTGTGTCTTCAGCATCACAGGTTGGATTTGGGTGTTAACAAGTTCTTCTGGCTCTTGCCAGTTCTGTGTCTTGTACCCATACAGTGCTGTGTTATACTGACCTGTTTCTTTTGTATTTAGAAGACATTGGCACTGAGAGATATGAGCATGTCTGCTCTGTTGGCGTAAGGATCAATGTCCTGCATAATATTAGAAAAGGCAAATGTTGGATGAACTTGTGATCCTGTCTCAGGATTTATTGTGATGGGAGCTAATGCATGGACAAAGAAACCCCAGATTTTCAATTAGTAGTTTGGGTGTGGGCTTTCTTTTTTCCCTTTATCAGTTTTATCATCAAAAAATCAAGTGTATGTCCTGTGAATCCGGCCTCTCAGGCAGTGTGAGATACTGATAGGTTAAGCCAGATGATTTTTCCCTGGGACAGAGGTTCACGTGTTCCACGTCGCTGGCTCCGCTGCTGGGCTGCAGACAGCAGCAGGGGATTTGCAGGAAAAAATTAAGGGCAGCAAAGTTTTAAACTGCGATTCTCATGTAAGATGAGATGCCACATCCACTGACCTGTTGCCTCTCTTTCTTGGACGCTTCTGTCTTTCCTTTGCAATATGATTACACCATGGTTGGAAGTTTAGACTGTAATTTAGACCTAATCATCCTGTTTTGAGGACACCCATAAATAAATATTGAACATACTAACAACTATCTCTGCGAGTGCCGTTTTGGGGTTGGCTCTTTTATTCAGTTTATGTTGTGCACTCTGCAGACCAATTATTAGTAGGCCTCAGTCAAAGAGGACTTTCACAGAAGCACGAGCAAAAATGAAGATCACAGCAGTCCGTTCTGCATCACGCTGATGGCCGTGCCGCGGCAACTTTTTAGTAATCCACTCACCCTCTGGGAAAGTCACATATTTAAGGAACATGAGCAGGAAGAGAAGGTGTCTGCTTTGTGCCGGAGTTGAAAGACATTGCCAAATGGAATTAGAATTTCCATCTAGACAGCAATCAAAATTAGCCTTTCATCATACATTAAGGTAACACTCAAATTGTTCTGTAAGCATTAACAACGTAATTGTATTATTTTGAGGATGCATGCATAAATACATATTGAATATATTAGTTATCTTGCATATGGAAATTAAGCTAAAATATTAGCGAGGATGGAGACTCCTCACTACGAGGTGATGTTTCTTAACAGCCCTGCTATTCTGGCTGTGAGCTGGATTATTTTGAGCTACTGCATTTCCCTTTTTGGTTGATTTAACCCAGTGTAGTCCTACATTCAGTGAGCACTTAAATGACCAGGCGAGATGCAATCTTCATAAATTATTACAAACCAGTGAAAGTCCATCGCACTGCATAAAGGCTTTTGGGTACAGAACAGTAAAGGAGCTTGCTTTGAGTCACAACGGGCATCTTTATCAAGGAAAAAAAAAATCTTTAGAAAATACTATATGTAACAGACTATAAATAAAAGAAATGTATATCAGAGCAATCCATTAAATACACAAAACCTGCTGAGAGATACGGCAGTATCATTCCTGTATAAATCAGTTCATAAACTTGTTCTTAATTTTTTGGCAGACTTATGAAGCCAATTAGCTTGGTAATAAATATTCAGCTTTAATGGGCAAGTAAATAATTAATGTTATTGCCTTTGTAAATTTAGCTTTTCAGTTATAAATTAACATAATTAAGAGAGTAATGTTTCAGTACGCATTTTACCAGCCAAATCTAAATCAAGCAATTAAACTGTAGGTTTTCCACATCAAATGAGTTGAGTTTATAATGATACAAACTTGTAGGCATAAATTTGTTTTTCATGGTCAGATTCATTACAAAAACATGAAGGAAAATATTCTGCAGTAGATGTAATCAAGTATATTATTTGAAGAACCATTAATATATATTTTAACTATTTTTGTTGTCCTTCCACAGTGAAATACAAAGGGGATAGCATACTTCCCATCAATCTCTGGCACTGGGATAATTGCCTGTGTGTAATTGTAATGCCACTGTAAAATGGTTATCACTGGATAGTGGCTGTCATATCTCTCCGTTGGATTGATTGCAAAAACACAATGCGTGATATGGATCTGAAAAGATAAAAATTGCTCTGTAGTCATTAACTTAAAAACCTCCGGGCTGACTTACACCGGCTGAGAATTTGATCATATGTTTTTCCCCGTCTACTTATTGCTTTATATTTTTTGTGATGTGCATGTGCCATATTCCTGTGTCATCCTTCAAGCTTAGTGAGCAATCAGAGCAGTAATGCTTCCCTTGAGAAGAACTCTTGAGAGTTAGTAGGAATATGTAACTATTTCTAATCTGAGTACAGGTCAGAGCTGGCGAAATTCAGCCCTTTCAGTAGCTGTTCCAGAAGAGCAGAGCATGTGGCTGTAACTTCAGGTTGGCTCAAGAGTTCAGGAGGTTACATCAAGATTTCTGAATTTGCTTGTGAGAGACAGTTAAGGGGCGTCTGAAACCATATGGCTTCTGAAAAAGCTTCAGGGACATCAGATTGTATGAACTTGGGCCTTTTTTTTTTTTTATTATTGGGAATTTCACAGAGCATTTCAGTTTCTTTGAATGGTGTCAGTTTGTGATTTTTAAAAATACTACTTTTCATTAGAAACAGGAAGAACCCAGAAGTGACTCTAACATGCACGTATAGACACGCACACACTCTCACACACATGAAAACTTGAAGCCTGAAAATTTGTCTCTAGTCAGAGGAGTCCTGAAAGCCCCCACTAAAAACCCAGAGCTATAGACATTTCTAGTGTTGCAGCCTTCACAGATTGTAATTTATCATGGGCTAAGCAGTCTATTTATAGCTCTTCAAAATATCGAAGAGCAGCATTTTGCAAACTGCCAAAGGTTTGCAGATTTGTAATGAGAAGAGTTTTTTGATGCACAGGATTGCCCACATCCAAACTTGTTCATTGACATTTCTACAAGCTGTGATTTCATAGTCGTTTCATGTCCCAGAACCCAGTAGGCAAATTTATCACTGGCAAAAGCCCACTGGAGTCAGTGAAGTTACACCAGAGATAAATTCAGGTCAATGAACTTTATTTTAGTGGTGTTCAAAACGTTTGCAGTGCTATTCAGATAGATAGCTGTAGACTTTTTTTGCAGTATCCAATTGTTTAAGGGTAAGTGGACTGAAAAAAATTTACCCTTGAGATGAATTTGTGCTAATTGACTTAAATACCTGGAGAACTGCAGTATGGTTTTGACGATATTATTATTTGGGGTTTTAGAAGGACTTTAAAAAGAGGCAAAGCACACTAAACTATCATGCATGATTTCTATGGGATCATATTTCCAAAGAGATTTTAGTTGAACACAGTTACTTGCTGGCGTGATGAACTGTGGGTGGGAGAGAGGGATCCAACCACCTGATGGCACAGGCAGTTGTCCTGTAAGCACTGCTAACTCTATATGTCAATGTGCATCTGTGAAGATGAAAATTTTTATCAGTGATAAGGCTGATTTCTGTCTCAAATGCTGCCCTGTTATGCATAGTTTTAATCTGTATTTCATTATTATACTTAGGCCACGTCTAGGTTTAGGTGGGGTTCAGGTGCGTTGTATGGCTTTTTTGCCGACGGCGGCTAAACGAGTCTTTTCATCTCATGCCAAGCTCTACCTGGACTTAGTTGACATATTTCTGGCTGGGGTCTGCTAATCACGGACTTCAAACGGAGTCAGCAGTCTTGAGCTGTGTCTGAAGAATTCAGCATATTTCGTAACAAGGTTATTTTAACTCCCTTACATTTGATAGTCTACTTTTAGCTGCTTTGGTTTTCAGCACAAATGGAAAGATTGCTCTGAGACTATGGAGCACCTAATGAGATTGAAGGCACTTCAGATACTTGCTGTTCAGGCTGGCTCTGCCGTGCAGCCTGCCGGGCGCTGTATTTCTGCTCCATTCGTCAGGATTTACAGCGAGCCAGGGAAGGCAGCCTTTACCGACTGAAGCAGTGTGACACTGCCCTATTTTATGGGTGGATGAGAGTATTTCAGGTAGTTTGGTGACTTGTTGGAAAAGTCCATTGAACCTTCTCTCTGTCAGAGCAGACAGCAGGAGGTGTTTTACACGGGCGAACTCAAGATCTTTCTCACATGGAGTCCGTGGCAGGGATGCCTTCTGCGTCAATACTGGATTGCTCATTGCTTTGTACTTGTTATGGACGGTTTTCTGTAGTTCCGTGTGTAAGACTAGATGGCCTGGTCCAGAAAGCATAGACTGGAGCAGTGTGTGTGCTTGGAAAGGGGAGAAGACGTTAAGGGAGTCTTGATTTGCAGTTGCAAATATGTTGATGGCTGTGTACCAAAAGGCCAACTTCTGGGGCTTGCAAGCGCTCCCCTTCCCTTCTGGTCCTTTTTAACTTGCGTCAGCTTTCTCCAAACTCCTGACACTTCTCCTAGAAAGCTCTGGCGTCCTCCTGCAGCCCCAGGTCTGCTCTGGCTTCTTCCCGGCTCTCCAGGGCCCTCACCCAGCCCTGGCAGTTCCCATCAGCTGCCGCAGGCATCCACTCACCCTCGCGTCCTCCCTGGTGCTCCGCCAGACCTCCGCGTGCCCTCTTCTGCGTCCTGCTGGCTCTCTCCTTTTTGTACCAGTGGCTGAAATTAAAGCACTTAAAAGCTCTAGGGATTTACCAGGCTTTTATGTTGGTTTCCAGCTCAAGTTGAGTTTATTTTTCTTCAAATACACGATCCACGTAGGAAAAGCTACATTACAGAAGTTAGGTTGGGGTTTTTCAAGTGTCGATGAATTTGATACACTTTTCAGGCTAACGTATCAGATCTGTGCACCGAGTGAGGCTGCCTTCGTGTGTCGTTTATGGACTTGGTTGACTCCTACCTTTCCCCTGGTTGTAACAGTGTAAAACTACAGGGTGGGACTTCAGAGTGACAGCACATTGCATACTACTAATTTATCTGACAAAACTTTTTGAAGTTTCTAAAGTGATTAGAAACAATTGTTTTTACTAATATAACTAAACTTGGCTTAAAGCATCAAAGGAGAATCACATTTTAAACTCCCAGGAAATGCATCAGAGTTTGACGCTATGTGTGGCTTTTAAAATCAAACTGTTGAGAATAATAATCTGAATTTATAATGGAAAACCCTGCTCAGATTCTGGGTTGACAACTGACTGACAGCCATGTGTCTTCCAGGTGCCACAGTATCCAATATACTTGTATTTTCTCTAACGTTTGGTATACCAGCTTATCCCAATATGTTCCAGAGAGATAAACAATAAAGTTACAGAGTTTAAAGAACTAACTTTAGAGATAAGCAACTTTAGCAAAGGACGAAAGGTTTGCTTAGCAATGACATTTAACAGTAGATGGAGATACGCATTTACTTATTCATTTTCCGACAGAAAACAGGTTAGAAATGGCAGTAACACAAAGCAGAGTATCTCTGAAGAGTAACAGATTAGGGCAGTAAAGACAGTTGTTTCTTATGACTAATCTTAATGCAAGCCAGTAATAAATCTCACTGATTCCAGTGAGAGCAGAGTGAGGCCAGTGCCAGAACTGTTAGGAAATCTCATGTGAAGTATTCAAAAGAGAGAGTCCCTGAACCAAAACAAAATAAAATCAAAAAATTTAAAAAAAAAAAAAAAAAGATAAAAGAAAAAAAGCAAAAGGAACGTGAAAACGTGAACGTGTCTGAAGGAGATACAGAGAAGTCAGTTTTGGGTGGCAAAATACAAATGCACTGAGCTCAAATGAGATTGAAGTTAATAGTGGTCAAGCTAATACTTTTGATACAGAGAAAGAGAAGTACAGTATATGTATAAAAAGCTTATGCTTTCATGTCCTGATCCTGTAATATGATCCACTTACGTGCTATCAGCTGTGGTAAAGAGATCCAAAAATATTTGAACCTTCTAGTAATAAACAGCGTTCTTCATCCTGGAATGTACCTGAATTACAGAATATAGAAAATATATCCCAGAACAGTCTCAGTGCACTAACTTTGCACATGTAGAAGTTTATCTTGGGATGGGTCAAAAAATGATGTTTTTCCCCGGTTAACGTAGTTTATTCTGCATTGTTGCATATATTGGCAAATTTTAAGGCTCGCAGTTTAACTGTGATACTAAGATGAGTGACATGATTGTTTTCTAGTTACATTCCCATTTTAAGTTAGAGTAAGAGGAAATCCAGTTAGTGTCATATCAGCAAAGGTTGTATCACACAGCTGCCTCTGATATAAACCTGTCAGCTCTTGTTGGAAGAACTGGGTTTATTTCATTACTCAATTATTTTGAAGGTCTGACCAGTTAAGTGCAAGCTGTTTGATATTCATTCTCTCCTAAATCCAGGAAATCAGTTAAGCATTGCTTTTTTTCCACGAATGTGCTTCCAACCCTTTGAAGGCATTATTTGACAAGGACATATGCGTTGCTATAACTTTATCATTGCTTTCAATAGAACTGACAGAAGAAACAATAATCTCATGAAAGAGCTTCAGTGCAAGGGCAGATGTAAACGTCTGAATCTAAGGAGCCCAAGAGATCTTATTTTATAGTGTAACCAGACTGTAGTAGTAGTAGGAGTAATAATAATAAAAAAACTTAATAGTATAATGGGGTGTTAGCAGCTAGGCAGTTAGACAGTAGCCTGCAACTTAATGCTTTTGAACTTGAGAAGCAGCAGTCGTTAATGTAAGTGCCTTTCTTCAGCATGCATGTTTTATTTCAAATTGGAAGATTTCCACGGAATTTCTTGGATTCCACTTTCAGAAATTGTTTACTCGTATGCAGCAGCATACGAAGACTTGTGCAGTGTCTTCGTATTTTCTAACCCAGCAGGATATTAATCATACTTTTGAACCTCGTAATGTAACATTAATACTGTTACGATGGGAATAGTTCATACAACAAGCATGGTTAACCATTGCTCTTACTTCCTTTTCCTGGATACCCTTAGTTTGCACTTGGATGACAAAAACCAAAGCTGATGTTCAGCAACATCACAATATTCCATTATATTGGTCTCAGTCAGTGCATTCTTCATTTTATTATTGCCTGCATTCTTTAATTGAGTTAATTTCCCAAAGAATTCTATCATACCACCACCCTCCACTAAATTTCCTACTCGTGGACGTTATCACTGGAATTGCAGTTCTGCTGTTTCACTATTTGTTTTGTTGGCAAGGAAGGAAAAAAAAAAGCCTTAAAACAGCTGAGTGCCAGTAGTGCTGGTGACTTCTGTTTTATTTATGTTTTGTACTGAGCCATCCTGAATGACGAAGTATGTCTGGGACACTGTTCTGGGCAATGCTCTAAGTGTTATAGTTGGAAAGGTGCCAAAGTTGCATTGCTACCAATTTTTTACCATTAGCCTTCTGGAAGGAGGGATTCAAAGTCTCATTTTATTCTCTTCTTCACCATGTCACTTTACACTAAATTAATGTGAGATCTTTACCAGAGATGGAGCTGACAGGATGAGTTGTTGATCCTACAGTTCCTTGACATGGCAGGAGCAGAGGAACAAATCCTGTAAAACGTAGAAGCCGGCTTCTCTTTGGATTTGGGCTGTGAGGAGTCAGGAGCGTCCTTTGAGGTAACGGAATACCCTTGCTTTCGGCTGAAGCTAGTGTGGTGGGATTGCATTAAGCCATGCTGTCCTGAAGCTCACTAGAAAACAGTGAGCTCGATCCTGCAGATATGGCAAAATGCAGCAGCTGTTGCCTACTCAGCTGTATGGGGACTAATGTCCAAGGTAGTAATTAGAAAATATACCTGCTAATGAATTGGTATAATCCCCTGCTGTGTTCAGTCTGCTGTGGGATCTTTTTTCCTGCATTTACAGAGGAGGTTGACCTTGTTAAATACTTAGCAATAAAAATGTGTTTTCCCCTCGCCTGTTTCACAGCCTTTCTTCTGGCTCTACCAGTAGAGCTCGTCTGTATTAGGCAAACATAGTACCTGTATTAGCTGTAGGGAGAGAGGGAAGTTACGAAACTATGTATGAGCATGTTACATATACCTGCATGTGGTATACATGTCTGCATGGGTGCACACACGGAATTTTGATTTCTTAATGGTCACACTAGCAGTAAAAATAAAAGAAATTTAATATTTAAGCAAGGAGATATGGTTTCAATTATATTTAAGTCACCACACACTTTAAATATTTAAGCTTTTCTATGCCCAACTAATTTCTTCAATTGCAGTTAGGTAGGTTGTAATTAATTTTTGATGAGACAAGCTAATACTAATTTGAATATCTACTATACTCTAATATTTGCTTGCAAATATGTCGTTCAGCTTCTAGATACCTCTTTTTGCCCTATCTAAAGTTGCAAATGCTCGCCAATACTAGCCACAAGGCCCAAGCTGCACCTTAAGCTGTATGACACCCAAATACAAGTATAACCGTGCTGGGTCAGATAAGGGTCCCGTCGGCTCCTGTGCTCGCCCTGGCAGTGATCAATAGCTGATGCCTAAAGAAGAGTGTGAGAACGGGGCAAGGGTACAGCAAGGCTTCCTCTGAGAGAGACTCCCAGCCTTCATTGATTTGTGGTCTGGGAACATCTCAAGATAGAAGCGGTGACTTCAGATTTAATATTTGATCTGATTTGTTACATCTAAAGTGTATAGTTATTTTGTATAATTCATGCTTTCTGTCAGTAAAGGACTGAGACTCCTCCAAGGGAAATACTCTCTATTTCTGGAAAAATGTCTTGTCTGCCTTTTCTGATTAATGAGAACATCTATATGCCTGCTTTTGTGACTTGAAGACTGATCTGATACCACTTAACTATGTTAATTTAGGAATGCACCTGAATATTCAATCCAGGACTCCAGAAACTGAATGTAAAAATCTGAAGTGGTGGGATAATGAAAGTAATTTGTAGTTTGTCGGCAGTTACCTCCACATGTCTGATCAAAAAAAGAATGGGGGGAGCACAAAATTTTAGAACCAAAACTAATTGAAATTGTGGGATTTCTAGTACATGAGGCATTTCTGTAAGTTCAGACTTGGTTTTGTTTCAGATAGGAGAAAGTGCCAGCTCCTACAGCAGCTGCAGACTGAAATGAATGTTTTTTTTATCAGGGATGCTGGTGTCTGTCTCACTCTGCAGCCATGGGTCGGTCCTGGGGCTCCGGGCTGGGGCAGTGGCTCCGGCGGCCCACCAACAGCCCAGGCTTTTCCAGCCCTCGGGGCGGCTGCTCACTAGAGCTGCCCAAAGTCGAGGAGGTCTGAGGAGCATCTCGGGAGCTGTGTGATGACTCTCCAGGTTCCTCGAGTGTGAGAGGGAAACAGTTGCCTGCTAAGACACTGACCACCAGGTCAGTAGGGGCTTGCTGAATGTGAAGGGGGGGTTCTGCAAAATCATGCAGGTTTGGGCAACAGGACTGGCATACATTCTTTTTTCTTTTTTTTTTTCTTCTTTTTTCCGTGGAAGGTTCTGAGCCAACACAAATTATATCTCATGAGGGTTTCCTTGCATTATTTTTTAGTAACCTTTTACCTTACTATATCGCTGACTAGGAATGGTCCCTGGCCTGCCTCCCTCCCTCTGTATTTGTGTGATGCACGTCATCAGAGTGTGGAGGAAGCACACTGCATTCAGGCTGGAGCATCTGCACCTTGCTGCTCGCAGGAATCCTGGCCACAGATTTCATTTCGTTATGTTGCACCATCTCTCCTGTATCAGAGAAATGGGAATGGTGCACAGTTGCATTTTGTCATGACCAAAGTTGTTTTCCCCTCCCTGTCCGTGTCCACACCTCCTGTTACTTCCCATCCTCCCGCATTACTGCATGTTCATAGTACTCCGCATTTCCAGCTTGCTGCTGTTGTGCTCCCATTCCCATAATGGTAGTGGTTGGGAGTGAGGGGAGCTTTTTTTCCGTCCTCCCCAAGAGCTGGAAGTGCATGTGTCTGCCTGTACTGTAATTTATGATCCACCCAGCAGTGCAGGAATTCAGACGGTACAGAAACTCTATGCGCATGCACAGGAGCTTATTAAGGCAATGTGCCAGCTTCATACCAAAGAGATTTGCTTCCGATGAGCATTGGCAAGCTGTACTAAATAGGAGCTTTCAAAACCACATCTTTTCCAACCTGAGACCAGGCTCCTGCACTCAGCTTGCAATGATGATCTAGTCCTATTGTTGTTACTTCTACTTCTCAACTCAGCTGATGCTACAGTTAATGCACAAAAACGTAGCACTGCTTTTCTTCGTGACTATTTTGCGTTACAATTTATGAGCAAAAATGAAAAAGTAATTGTAACTGTGGTCTCTGGAGATAGAAATCCCTTAAAAGCAGTAGAATTAGGTCTTTCTGCTACCTGCAGATCAAACTACTGCAGCATCAGCCATTTCTATACCCATAAGTCATTCAGCAGCCATTTCAGTTGGCAATCTGATTTTTCATGGTTAGCCTGGAAGAGGACAGGAACTGTGAAGGTCCACTTTTGTCCTTCATGTCTGAGTTCAGGAGAGGCAGAAGGTCTGTAAATGTGTACCAAGAAATGCAAGGCTAGGCTCTGCCGTCCTGACTCCTGTTGTGGGTATCTCACAAGCTGTTCCACTTGTAGAGCCTTTAGGTGTGGTATATAACATAAACCACTTATACAAGGTCCAGTGAAGTCATTAGTGCTAAATAAGGTGAATATGTTTGTTTGTTCTGATCTGTGTGACCATGCTTGCTATGTGGACTTTTTGGTAAAAATAATTAAAAAAAGAAAGCAGTATGATGCTAGCTTTCAGTATGGACAGTTTTACACGCTGATTACCGAAATCTTCCTTCTTGCAAGTGCAAAAGCTAATGGGTTTTCCAGATAGCTGTAACCTGTTTACGGGCTCAGGATTTTTTGTGAAGATGTAATGGGATTTTGTGGTATTTTGAGCTGCCATAGGCTTTCTCCTGCATAGGAGACCTCTAAGGAATAAATATGTCTGCATGTCTTTTTTTTTTTTTTTTTTTTTCTTTGCTCTTTTTGCATTTCTAGGCAAAGTTAGAATATGTTCATGGCTGCTGTGTTGAGTTAATGTTAGACAAAGGGTCTCTAAACCTGGTTGAAAGACACAAACCACCTGGTGCGTATCTATCTGACCTAGAGAGGTTGGATCCTGCTCTTTGCTCAGTCCTCACAGGCTTTGTGCTGCTCTGCCTGGTCTCGCTTTGCAGGCTGTGTCGTCCGGATGGGGGAGGGCTGGTCCTTTGAGTATTTTCCTATGTGTCAGGGATTAGGGATGATTAATGGAATGACAGCAATGATTGTTTGAACTTCTCGGTGCTTCTCTAAGGTTTTTGGTTGCTGGCAGGGTTGCTGCCAGGCGGCTGTCTCCATCGCTCTCTTCTCACCTGGGTGTCCGCAGTGAGGCGCCCACGTCCACGTTCAGTGCCAGGGTCTGACCTCTCGGAAACACCGAGCACATCTAGCAGTGATAGTGAGCTAGAAAACATGGCAATGCCGAGCCCCCACCCTCCCAGAAAAGCTCAGGCCATTTACCTGTCTCTGACAATTGGTTTGGAGACTGAACTTCAGGAACCCGTTGCTGCATGTTGGGCTGACAGTCACTGCTTCCCGTCAGCTGTAAGGTCCTAATTATAATAATGTGATTGCCTCTTTAGGAGCTTTGAATTCCTTGAATGAGAGCGATTTTAACAGTGCAAAGTATTAAGACTGACATGATGTCTCTGCTTTTAATATGAAAGTCCTGTTATTCTGCAGAAATGCATAATGAATTAAAATATTGCCTATGGAGAAGTGTATTACTTACTTTCTTATTACGATACCAGACTGGAATAAAAAGCAGCCAGGCTGGCATTCATTTCCTAGTGTAGGGACACTATTAAAGTACTGTAAAGCAAGAACAGTCTTGCACCACAATTCTTGAATTCAAAGATTGCTCTCCGAAGGTGCCAGGCATGATGGATTGTCACAGACTCTTTTGTCCTGCCTTGACATTTCATTCCTATCCGATGTTGTCTTACGTTCTGCTCTGAATCTGCCAAACAACTGACCCTAGAATTTAATGCCACACCTTCTTCTCTTTCCTTTTTCTGAACAGCATCTTTTGCAGCTGAGGCTCTGAAATACTGGAGGACACTGCATCTTCCTCAGGGACACGGACAAGTGGCAGCTGGAGCCTCTGGGGAGCTCAGAAAGCAATTGCGGTTGGTGGTCGCCTGAGGAACTTACCTTCACACCAATGTTGCTCTGAAACGAGTTGTGTCCAACATTCAGGTTTGGTAAGGTATGTCATTTTTCCCCTGCTCTTGTCTTTTTGCCCTTTTATGAATATCTACATACGGGGAAAAGAGAAAATTAGCAGCCTTCGTGTTTATTGCTGTATACGTGCCATGCTCATACTGCCTCCGTAAATAACCTTTGCTCTCCCTGAATTTGGAGAGCGTTCATCAAGAGTGAAGTGTTTTTAAAGTCTTGGGCTTGAGGCGGTGCGTGTTTATATCAAGTGCTTTATTGAGCAAAATACTCGCTGATGGTTGTGTTTTGCTGTTGGTGATGTATACTTGGTGATAGGCATCTGCATTTTGAAAGTCCCACTTGTTGTGTTTCACTAATGTCTGCAGTTCAGAGGGTCAGAGACAAAAAAAATAAATGACGCTGAAGTTGCCAATTTGTAATACAGCCCTGTGCTTTCCTTTGTGCTTTGTATATTCTCGTTGTTTGCCAAGGACGGAAATAATACCAATATCTTCCATAATCATATGTGCCCCCTTTGTTGTGTAGCACTTAAAAGTTTTGCGTGCGTGGAGGTTCTCATATCCAAAGCATTGCCTTGGTTATGCTTTAGCTGTAGCAAAGCAATATGCAACATACCTTTTAACAAGAAATTGAGGGCCAGGACTTGAGGAATGTATTGTGGACAAAGCTTGCACTATAGAAGCATTTAGGGTAATATAGCCTCTGATAATACAGCTGCTTTTATCAAGGCCAAGTTATTTCCATGGAGGCAAAGTTTGCTGATTAAAAAACCACAAAATTTAAAGTATTGGTTCCCAGATCTCAGTAGAATGGTGTCAGATGATGCTGTATCCTTTTTCATTTAACACATGGATATTGACTTCTCTTTCATGACTGAACTAGAAGTATAATCTTGTTGAGAAAAGTACAGCAATATAACACCTGCACTTGGTGTTGGGCGGGGGGGGGGGGGGGGC
>NW_009228743.1:74672-103829 GCF_000690835.1 Fulmarus glacialis
AAAAAAGTCAAGACTTTCTTAAAAATCTCTAAGAAAACATGAGGCATCCAGGTGAGCGATCATTTATTCTTCTGCTTTCGATATGGTTGCACCAGTAGTGTTACCTCTGGATACTGTAGGCTCAAACTCTCATGCTTCAGCAGAGCTCTGCTGGTCTGGAGACTGCCAGTCTCCAGCGATTGCAGAAAAGGTTGGTGGGAATAGCTTAAATTAGGTGCTTAACTTTCAAATGTTGAGGGTCAAGGAAGGTCTGTTCCAACCACAGCATATGCTGTTAATTTGTACAGGCATTTCAAGAAAACCCTGATGTCAGGGAGGAGAGATTGCCATCATTAAAGCCGCCGCAGCACTTGCTCCGTTGGTCTGTCTGCTCCAGTGGCACCTGGTTTCTAGAAGAGGAGGTTGTTAAAAATTGCTCATGCTTTTGTTATCATCTTCTCTTTTTTTTATTTCCAAGCTGCTGCTCTTGTGATTATAATACCTAAAGAGGAAAGCTGTAGGAGAGGTATTTCATAATCACGAGGGCTTCTTGACTCTTGCGGAGAAATATTTTGCACTATTATAATGTAGAAATCACAGCAATTTGTTTATTCACTGTTTCTGTGTGAGATTTGTAGGTGAAAGCGTGTAAATCTTGATTGCAAGGAATGTGTGTGTTTTGCCGGGTACGCAGGGTGCCCCAGGGCGTGCGAGGACCCGCACCAGAGCGGTTGGTTGCTGGTGTGACCATGGTGCTGACCCTGCCTTGGGCAGAACGGCGGTGAGATGAGCTCCCCACGTCCTTCCCACCCGAGTTGGTCCAAATCTGTCTAAGGTTCACATCTCAGGCTGCAGCATGAGTATTACTCCGGTGCAGAGGTTGTGCAGGACTTTGCAGAACCTTGCAGTTTCAGAGGACAAAGAACATTTTCCATACAATTGATTTATGCAAAACTGTTATTTAGGCATTAAACTCTAGGTTGGACTTTGGTTATATTTTTGCATTTTACTTTGTGACTGTCAGATTTAAATACTTGCTTCTTATTTAAGAAAAGGTCACATATTTATGGAAACTTTAAGAACAACATTGCAGATTGAGAAGCTTGTGCTAAAGTTTAAAGAGTGGGCAACACTGCTGTTTTTCATTCAAGTACCTCAGGTCCTTTTTCATCTGTTCTCTTCATCTTGGGGGCTCATGCAAAATTACCGGAATAATTGACTACCATCAACTTTATCTGTTCTCATGATAGAAGTGCTACTTATTCCCATTTTACAGATGGTGATTAAGGAACAGAGTTACTTCTAGGTCACTTTTAAGCAGTAAACATCTGTCTCTGATTTGCATGCAATCACAAGGGCAAAAGGTGCATCTGATATGCACAGCTGGAGGCGTGAAGATAGCCTTCGCTGAGCAGCTGAGTCTATAGGGCAAAGCACGAGATTTGGGTGTGGATCTGTTTGAGGTCACTGGACTGATCTAAGCCAGTTTTTTCCGTGTGTCCTGCTCTCCAAACTAGAGGGGTTTTTAATTAAGTGATTACAGTAACACCAAATGACATCAGGACCCACGTTTGCTCTGTATCTCTGCTGGAAATGGCAACATATGTCCAAATAATGTTAGCTGGACTCATTCATCTTTGCAGCAGAATGTTGTTTGCTCGTGTGAGACAAGCAGATCCCTTTAAGCAGCATTTATGCAATTGTGGTGATGGTAATCTTATTTGTAAGGAATTATTTTAAACGGATCTGTAGATAACATGTAGAGTAATATTTTTTTTCTTAAATTGCTCATTTTTTAGATTAGTAGAATACGGTTAGTAAAATGCTCTGTTCTGCTGAAAAAGCACATTTAATAAATATGTAAGAGAAAAATTTTAAGTAGCCATTAAACATAGTTAATAAATTTTATCTTGCAAGTAGAATTGGAAAAAACCCTGTTCATTTAATGTGTTTTATGGATCTCGTAGCAATTAATTGTCTTCATTACATGGACATAAAACCTCAATGTAATTCACCTTTTTCAGATGAATTGCTTTGGAACTTTTCCCTTTGCTTCGTTTAGGCTGTAATATTATTTCTCTTTTTTAAAAGTTGAAGCTCAACGTCACATTTTCTACCATTCCCAAATGTTCTGTATATCAGTTCAAGATAACAAAATCTCTTTGTGTTACAGGACAGTGCAGGGGTAGTGTTGCAGCTGTGATGGTCTCATACAGGGGAAGCAGAGAGCTTGCATATTCAAGTCCTCCTTGACCTATAGCAGGGCAGTGGGCCGGTGTCCTTTTCTCACTCCCTATATTATGTGGCTTGATAAAAAGTTATTATTTCTCTCTTCAAATCTGTCTTGCTTCTTATGTGATTTCATTTATGAAATCAGAAACAAACACTGATTTTTAGGTGCCTCTAGGTTTGGATGTCAAAATAAGACCTTACTGCAACTTTCCAACGGCTTGATAAGGGGTGCAGGTCTACTTGCTGTGGGTGAAAATGTGCCAGTAAAATTGTCCTCCTACGTTATTGAAGGACAAATTCAGTGGAGCGCCACGGGATGTCTGCTTGAATTCCCAAAGTTAAATTCAAAGCTTTATTTTGAATAAAGTCTTTATTCTTCTTGACTGAATTTTGCACACCAAATAGGAAAACAGGACAGCATGTAGGATCGCTTTTTACATATGTTTTTTATCAGTGAGCATGCTGAGCTTGTTTGTATGAGTAATATTTATGCAAATATTTTCTAGTGTTTCTCTGAACTATTTGCCAGGGTGAGGAAATAAAATGGCTATTATGTTTGCATGTCTTGTTGCAAGATCAGCAGACTGGCTGTTAACGTATCAATTCCGTTGATGACACCACTTCTGCAACCCTATTCACTCAACTTCTCCTGACAGGGCTTTTATTGAATCCATCAACCTGACACATATCAAAGCACAATTTCTGATAACAAATATCTTGGTGTAAAATGAATTAGAAAGCTGATATCAGCAGCAGAACCGAGTTGAATCTCTGAAAGAAAATAAGAAACTCCAAAACTAACATGAGATTCTTAAGATATCAATCACAGAACAGTAATATAATAGTCATTTACCTGTACTCTTGAAGTACTGAGAACTCAATGGGTCTGCCCAAAGTCATACAAATGGGCTTGTTCCTGGGCTGTCAGCCTGTGGCTCTGCCTTCTGGACTCTGGGTTCTTCTGGACTCATGCTTCAGAGAGCATGATGAAGTAGTGGTTTATTTCCTTCTGGAGACCTTTCTCCTGTGAGGACCAATGACCTCCTTGTAATTACTTTGCACTCTGGTCTTTGAGAAATTTGGAGACTGAGTGGTGGAAAATGCTAACCAAGATCTGAATGGAGTAAAGCTGCTTTCTCTCAGAAGGCGAAGCAGTTTGGAGCCCCTTGTCCTCTGCAGAGCTGCTGCTTGGCAGCCCATGGGCCATGTCTTAGGCAGAGTCCAGCTGGGGTGGAAAAAGGGCACGTGTGTCTTTGGGCTTGATGTTTTGAAATTACCTGGCTCAAAACCTTCTTCTGAGAACATGCTTCCATATCTGCTTGCAGCCTTCTCCTGTCTGTCTTGCTCTCCCCATCCTGCTTTTCTATCCCCTTCATTTTTGCATCTCTTAGATGGTAAGCAGCTTCAGGCAGGGCTGCCTTTGCACTGGTACTGCTCTCATGGTGCCCAGGCTCGCTTACCTCTTATTTTGGGCTAGCACACACTATAAAGTATTAGCTAATAATAATCATGCTTTTTGCTCTGTGGCATGTCTGCTCTTTGGATAAGTATCCACTGGCAGTTTGCAGCCTAGCAGAGAGGAAGAGGAGGGCGGCCAACAGTTGATGTGGAAAATTAATTATGAAGTACCATCCTCCTGCTGCGTTAAGGCACTTCTGCTTTACAAGCTTTGCATCCAACCTCGCAGAAAGGAGAATACTGCATTTCCTTCCTCGAATAGTGGGAATGTTGCCAGAACAAAGCTTACTGGAGAATGTCACATGTGGGACTGATCATTCAGGATGCTCTAGAGCCGTTAATGCTCTGCCTGCAGCTGTGACACCACCCAGGTAGTCACTTTTACCTTTTGTTGGACAAATGTTAGCTTAATTGCACATCCGAGTTGATAAAGGCCTGTGTGTGTGATGGGAAGTCACCCATGTCCCATATGCAGTCAGGGTGCAGCATTTTGTGTTTCTTTATAGTGGTGACTTGGCAACGTTCAGATTCAGATAAGCTACAGCTTGTTATATTTTCATCCTTCAGGATGACATATTTATTTCATAATGATGCACAAAAACTGGCCTGTGATGTAGAGGGGGGAGAGTTTGATGGGCATCGTGTAGCCCTGGGAATGTAATTACCTAAAGGAGCAGTTCTGTCCCTGAACAACCTCTGTCTTAAGGATCACAGAAATAATTGCCGGAAGCCCGGCACCGTGTGTACTTCAGGAGCCGTTCTGGTCTCATAATTGCATGCTGGGTCCTGCTGGCTCAAGTTGAGCACTGCAGAAGCAGCACAGCACAATTTAAGTGCCAAAGGTGCCCTTCTGTAGACAGTTCTGTCGGATGCATGAAAGAGCCTGAAAGAGTTAGGATTTTGGAAAGCCCTGACAACTTTTCTAAGTGACTATTTGGGGCTTAGCTAAAGAAATGAGCATTTGTTGTACCTTTCCTCAGTGAAGCCTTTGCTTAGTCTAAAGGATATTGAAGTGTGCAATGGAAACAGCCTTGCAAAGCCGCAACAGTAACTGGTGTGAAGTGTTACGGAGATATTTTGCTGTATTGAGTGTCTCTTTAGACCAGAAGGCTGTTCAAGTTTCAGAGGTAGAAGAAGTCTCCACTTTGCACATTTTTATCATGAAAAATGCTCACAGCTCCTGACTACTTTGATGGTTAACTGAGGGGTGATGCTCTAAGAAATACATAGGGTTTTGTGAAGGACCAAATTGCTGCCTGGTGGAAGTCACTGACTCAAAACGTGATGGTGTGGCTTCCAGTTTCCTCTTCCTGAGCTCTACCTCCCGATTGACACAAACCTCTTTCTAGTGCTGTCGTGCTGAGTTTTTGCAGCCAGGAGCCTGTATCTGGAAGTACAGACCTGTTGTACAAGTTCTTTAGATGTGCTGCAAATAATTATGAATATATTTAATGAAGGGAAGCTGAAACATACTGAAAACATTTGGAAATGAGAGAGAATGTGTGCAGCCAAGCCTTAGCTGTGAATGGAGAGTTCTTGTTGGCATCATTTAATGGGAGCTTTCCAGCTTGTAGTTTCTAGAGTGAATATACAGAAAACAGCACAAACTAGAAAGGCAGGGTAGCTGGAGGTGAATGGGAGGAAAAATGGCTGCCTTTCGCCTCTGGGAGAAAAGGGACAGTGAAGTGAGCAGCATTTCTGTTGATGGGCTAGGGCCCCCGGCAGTCTCTGCCTGCTGGCTACTGGGAAGGGGCCAGCAGAGACCCCGCTGGCACTGGCACCCTCTGAGCAAGGTAGCACCTTGTTCCTTCACCACAGCAAATGCTCTCTGTTGCTTTCTCCGGACTAGCCAGCTGATAAAGGAGGTGTTTCCCCCCCTTCCCCGTACTAGGTGGGGTAAGTAGCTCCATTTATATCTCACCAGACAAACTTGGTGCCTTTTGACATTAGTGGCCGTATGCCTTTGCCCTCACCTCAGGAACTGGCCCCTGATCTTTTTGGAGACTCCCCTCTTCTTTTCTTCCCAGTGCTTTCTGGTTTTAATGTTGCGTCAGAAGGAACTCTTCAGTTTTGCATCAGATGTATAAAGACTTGGGCTGAGGGACCAAAAAGTTGATGTGCACTCAAGCTGTGTTGTGATGATGCCATAACCATGCAGATGGAGAAGCTGAGAACCAAAGCATTCGGAGTAAAGACTGTAAAAGGCAACGTGAGGCTTAGGAGCATGCCATTACCCTGGCAGACCTCATGCCTCTGTCAGGTACTGGAGGCTCTCAGCTTCTCTCCTTCTGCCCAGCAATATTCTGGAAAGTCTGCACCAGCATGCTCGGATAGAGGAAAATATAAAGAGAATTCAGGAAGTTTTTACAGACCCCTTTGTGTTTTATTTATGAAATTGGGTGGGAGAAGTGGTGCTGACTGCCACTGCAACTGAGGTAACACTGCCCAAGTGTTGCTGAGTTTGTGGCTGAAGTAGGGAGGTTGTAAGTCTTTCTCTGCATGGTTGTGTTGTCCCAGGGGTGCCACCGAAACACGCAGGACCACCATGCTGTGCCTGTGCTTGCATCCCATTCTTTGATGGCTTCTCTCCTGGGATTTTGACTGCCTCTTGGTCTCTGTACCAGTGTGGCCCACTGCCCTGTAACTGATGACCACCACTGCAGAGGAAGCTCACTGGGCTGCTCTCCAGCTGGACAAGTCCCAGTGGCCATGGTGGGATCTACCCTGAATTAACTGGTGGGACAGCCCAAGTGATGGATGCTTAGTTGCATAGTCTGGTATACTAGAAACTGGTGCCACCATTTGGGATGAGTCCATATGAAAGACGGGCAGCAGGAGCGGGCTGGGTGCACTGAGTAGCAGTCGCTGTGCCTGGGGCAAGCACCATGCAGTTGCTGGGTTGGAGAGCAAGCGTGCTGTGCACTGGGCTGGCCTTTCCTGAGAAGGGGGACCAATTGTGTGGGTATTGCTGGGAATAAGGAAGCCCCTTAGCCTCTGCCTTGGGATTTGTGTTCGTGTGTGACCCCACATAGTCATACTGTACCACCGTCCCCTCTTCCATGAAAGCCGTGTGCTCCTGTTGGCTGTGCTGGAGCTGATCGGGGAGGGTGGCCAGGGAGGTGGGAGGACATTTAGTCATACACGCACTGCAGTTTGCTCAGACTAATGTCTCGCTCCTCCTTTTAGGACCACTGAAAGTTTCCTCTGCAATGCTCTTGAAAGAAAAGGCGGTGAAACAACAACAAAAAAGTCTTTCTCGTTAGGAAGGCTTGTGGGCACCTCTGCTTGGCTCAGGAGCAAGGGGAAGGGGGTGGGCAGCCCTGCGCTCTGCTCGCTTTCCATCTGGGAGAAATTTCTAGTTGTTAATGATTAATTCAAACGTTTCTTGTCATGAGTACAGTGTGCACAGAGTGATAAATCTGTGGTGGGTTAGAGGTTGAGGTTGCTCGGTGCTGACAATTAGTTTGAGCCACAGGCGTTGCTTTCATTGGCATTTTCACAGCATTAACCCAGACCTTGTCAATTAAAATCCAGACATATTTTGATGAGGGACATCTTCTTCTAATGATAATTATAATAATATCACTTTTATTCATTTAAAACCTGTCAGGCAGGCCATGTTTCCTGGAAAATAACTGCCCAAGTTTCACATTGCCTAAATAACTAGGAAGTATCTTTCAGTTTCTTGAGCTGACATTTCATCAAAAATAACTAAAAGCAAATGAGGCCCTAGCAGTTCATCTTTGAACACTTACCAACTTCAATCGAGGTAATTTGACTTGATCTGCTAAAAAAAGCAGGTTTATTAGCCTTCACTTTGGAGGCTAATAAACATTTGGTAATTGCCTAAAGTTGGTGCTGGGGATTTATACTATTTATTATTGGCTTTTTCTAACTATTTGACAGCATAGCTCCAGAGCATGTCCTGGGCAGTGATCCATTTATGCAGCTCACCTGTTCATTAGATGGAGGAGGAAGCCTGGGTGTAAGGGTTGATTAAGGAACTTGTCTGAGTTGCAGAAGTCTGCAGCAGAATAAAACCCAGAAATCCTGTGTCTGTTCTAGTACATTAACTGCAGTGTTTTTTTTATGTGTTTATGTGTCTGTAAATATTACATTTAGAATCTCTGTCAGGCCATAAAAATGAGTATTTAATAGTTGGAATGGGAGTGATATATCAGATATCAATTGAAAATCCATTGTGGTTTTATTTTAGCATGGCATGAAAAATAACAGTGAAAACCATGTTTAGTTTTACATGGAAAAATACTTTTCATTTTTCTGAGAGGTGGTTCGTAAGTGAAATCCTTTATGAAAAGCTAGGGTAGGAAAGCAAAAAGCTGTATCGAGTAAGACTGTATCTAGATCTTGCAATGTGTTCAGTCTGTGTTTGTCCATACGGGTGGAAAGTGCTGCACTTTTTATTTGGGCGTTCCCTTGTTTCTCTGCTAAGAAGTGGATCACTGGCCTTTAGCCAGATCACATACATTTACTTCCTTTATTTGTCATCTCATTCCCTTAAAATCTAGGTTCTTCAAATAGTCAGCACTTGTGTATTTAAAAACCTCATCAGTATTATAAATGGGCTTTTTCTCTGGTCCTTCTCTGAAAGGTGTAGAAGCAGGAACTCTGATTAATTGAAAGCACCTCTAGGTGATGCCATAATATAAATAACAATAAGCCTGCCTTATTTCTATAGCAACTGGAATAATGCGATCGGTTGTTAGTAGTCAAAATTCAGGGCATAGAACGGACTCTTGAGTAGGAAATCCAGGCACAAAATATTGCATTGAAAAAAGGTTGAGGAATAATAACTGAGAAGTAAATGGACTTGTGCTGCTGTGACTGTATTTTGGAAGTTAATAGTTGTCCTTTTAGTAAATACAAATACTAATCCACCTCTGCTCTGGTAGGGCTCTTTTTTCCCTTTCCAGTATGAACTGGCAAGCCTGTAATCTGCATTCTTGTGCGTATAGAGATGGCACTGACAACAGCATAGCTTGAAGGCTGTAAATATTTTCACGTATTTTTCCAGTGAGCCTTTAGCAACTGACCTGTGTGTTTGTGTGTCTCATTACTCTCTTTTTTTTTTTAAGAGTGCATTTATAAGCATTAGATGTGATCAATAAAACCTGACCTACCTTTGCAAGTTAAATAGGCCTGATTTGAAACTACCAGGCTTAAAGAGATTCAGATTTGCTAGTGATTTAAGAGCAAGCAAGGTCCATTTACATGCTATTTCTTTTCCACTTTTGACGTTTGAATTGCATTGGAAAATCTGTCACATTGCACGTTCGAGCATGGAAGTTGCAGCTAACACTTCATTGAGCATGCCTTTATGTAGCAGCTGCCTTCTTACCTTGCAATTCACTATATCTTGCTGAAAAAGTAGTATAATTAATAGAGATGGAACACCCCTGACTGTGCAGAGTGAAGTCTCCATGAACTTTCACTCTAAGCAGTATTTTCTATTGGTCGCTTTTGGTCTCTGGGAGATGTCCAAGGGGAAAAAAAGAATATACAATTTAAAAAAAAGACATTAAATAATCATTAAAAATCCAAAGACTTTGAGAAGAACTGAATCCTAGCTATAAAGATATATGTTCATGATGTTCCTGGCACAAAGATATAAAATGCTCAATGACAGATTTTTTTTTTTTGTTGTGCAGGTGGAGTTATTTTGAAGATTTATTCTATAGAGACCTCACTGAAAATATTGGTATGTTAAACAGTGTTCAGTATAGGCTTTTGAAAGGGAGACAACTCTTCACAGCACGCAACTGTTTAGCTGGTTGGGTCCCTGCTGCCACTGAGAGCAGCTTTGGAGGGCGGCTCAGTGCTGCGATTTCTCCTTCTCGTCTGTCCCGCCCGGCTGTACGCACTGCGCTGGGGTGCTGCAAAGGCACTCTTTTACCATTCACTGCTAATTTTCTGATGGCTAAATTTTTGTTGTTTAACCCTTTGATGACAATGTGGAAGTGCAGACTGGAAGGGCAGCGTTCCTGCAGTGCAGCCCAGTCCTGGCTGGGCATGAGGAACGGATGGATTGATGCTGTACAACAGTCTTTTAAAAATTTTCCCATCTCATGACTTCTAAGCATTTAATTTAAGAACCTGAAAGCCATGTGGAATGGTCATGTGTCATGAAAGACAGGTTTGGTGATACAAATTAAATATTTTATTGGCTTAAAATTAGTCTGAAAGTTGTAGCAATAAGTAGGTCATTGATGCAAATGTGCTGAAATAAAACCTTGCATCAAGAATGTTGTATCCTGCAGATGTTGTCTCTGTTAGGCAAAACTGTTTTAGGATGTTTTAAATATTTTTATAGGACTTGTTTGTCGTAACCATCCAGCTATCTGTTGGACTAGTCTTTATTACTGTTGTACGTCATGTAGTGCCTCTGGAGGTTGCAGCTGAGGTTGGACATAATACATGCATTTACTGCGAGCGTGTCTCAGCTTCACAAGACAATTACGTACCAGCCACTCCTCCTCTCCACTGCATGGTTCAGATTTAGAGCATGAGGTGTGTGGACTAAGTAAAAGCCATCAGAAGGCACTATTGCTCAAATATTGATGGGTGCCTCTGTTGTTTTACATTGGTTTTGCATGTGTTAATTTTGACTTTAGGCTTGTGCGCATGCGTGCTCATACTCTGTTGGAGTAGTTATTAATAAACATTGTTCTTAATGAGCCATTTTGTTCATAAATGGTTTTATCTGTCTCTGACCAGTTTGAGCCCTACTATGCTTGGTGCTGGAGAGCGAGGTCGTACGTGACAGTCCTTGGCCCAAAGAGTTTTCGTGTTAAAAACCAAAGTATAGTGGGTGAACGAGACACATTTGCCAGCAAGCGTGGAGGCGACAGATGGAGCACAGCAGCGATGAAGGATGTGCAAAGCTCCGTGTGTTGTGGGGCATCGATGATCAAAACTCCTCTTTTTTGTGGTGCCTGTACGAGGCTCACGGCAATCCGGGATTTGGTTTGCTGAGACTGACTCCCGCCTTGTTAACTACTACTTCTTGATTATTTCTGTCTCTATCCATCTGCTGCCTCTTTTCTGTTAGAGCTGCAAATTCCTTAGGGTTCAGATAGCTTTTTATTTTTGTGTGTGCAGTACCGAATTCAGTGGAGTCCTGGCCCAGGGTTAGCGCTAGTAGCTGTTAGCAGTGGCATTGACACGTGAAAATAAGACATTGGGAGAACAATTATTTTCACGTTCTGATTATCTTTATTTGCATTCCAACATCCGCTGAATCTTTGAAACTGAAAAATTATTTAAATAAACGATACATGATTAAAATGATTATTATAATGTTCTCTGCCACAAATAGTTCCATGCAGGAAATGCGATTTTTTTAATGTGGTTGTTTATATATACATCTGTATTTGTCTGGCAAATAGATTTTATCCTACAGCCTGCTGGCTGTCGCTTTTCTAGGTGCTTATTCATATTTAATATAGCTCTCCCATGTATTTGCATACATAAATACACACTTGTTTTTAACACCTGTTGGCATCCTTTAATTATATATTATATGTTGACCCTGAGGCTGTTGGCTTTGAGGTCTGTGCAGCCGCAGATAGCTGTATGGTATATATTGTTCTTCTCTCCCAAGACCTGAGCCCGCTTTGCACTGACCTGCCAGCTGAAGCTTACCCTTCTGGCGCAACGCCACAGCTAAGTGCCTTTCAGCGAGTTCTCGGCTATAATCCTGAGCTGATTTCTGGGATGCAATTCACTGCTACGGTTATCATATCAAAAGGCGAGCGATTTACATTTCCTGCACGTCTCAGTGTTGCCAGCCTCGGAGGATGCTGCAGAGAGAAAGTTAACACAATTTGATAAAATAACGAAAATGAGCCTATTTACAGTGTTGCATCTTACGCTGTGGCGGAATTTGATGCAGACACAAAGTTGGCACTAAGTACAAATTTAGGCTGTGCATAGAGATTAATTTTGGGGCTTTTTTTTTTTGACTCCTGGGAAAAAATAGGAAGATTGTCCCTAAAGGCTGAATGTGTGGAGAGCTGTATGCTTGCCTATGTGCGCTTTTCCTCTTTATCTTGATTTCTTATTGTGTTGCTCCTTAAAGTCTCTCTCTTCTCTACATATTCATCCAGAGTAGTGTCTGCATAACACATGCTCTTTGTTTTTATCTGACCCCTTCAGCCCTCTGCACTTCCCTCTCTGAAAAGGCATTGAGCAGTCACACCAGCATCATTTGTACAAAGTGAAACACTTTACGTTGAGATATTTTAAGCACGTCCATACTGGAAATGCCATAGGAATGGCAGGGCTGCAGCGTTTGCTGCTGATTCGCATTCAGCTGCCCGTATTTGTATGCAGAAGCAGACGTGGCGGCGGCCTCGCATTCGTTTCCTGTGTATCAATTACTTATCAGTACCACACAAGCCCAGTTAAGGAACTGGAGGGAGGTTGTAGTGCTGAGAGCGTGGCCGTGCCTCCCCTGTCCGAAGGGGCAAAGTGCTGGGACGTGAGTTGAAAAGGTCCCTTTTCCGAGTTCGCATGGGTGAGGCTGCACACGGCTGAGTTTGGAGAGGCAGAGGATTTATTTGGTGTAGGGGACTGAACAGGGGATGTTACTCATCTCTGAGCCAGATTCCTGCAGTCTGGTCTAACTTTGGCTTTATTTCCTATTTTGGATGTATTCACTGTGCTGCAATGAGGGGTTGTGTGAAAGGGGCACTCAGTGAAAGTGTAGTGGGCATAGCGGTCTCAAAGCTGTTGCACTGTATCTTTCTCATTTGAGGTTTTGATTTTGTGTACTTGCAGCTGCAAATGTAAAAATATGTACCAATATCGTAAGCCTGCCAGGACTGGTGACAGCTCCTCTGCAGGGTTTGTAGTCCCAGGCCAGGGTTTTTTTAGGCATTAGTGGTCACCAAAATTCACCTTCAGGCTGTTCTGGACAGGATATTCTTTCCCTCCCATTCCACTTTGCTTTTCTTCCCTGCGTCTCAGTAAAGAAATATCTTTGTTCATGTCTACATTTTACCCAGCTTTAAAAGATTTGAAGCTTTGCTTAGTTCTCCCTTAACTTTAGCAAATCCTTTAAAAGCAGACCATAGAGGTTGACCGCATCAGGAAAATACCACCGTGCCACCTTGATTGGTTTGTGTGCCTGACCTCCTCTTCCTCCTAGCTTTGACTACTGCTTCTTGTCGTCTTGTATTTTATCTTTTTCTTTTCTGTTTTTTCCCCCCTTTTCCTTTACTGTCTATGAAGATTTGCGCTGCCTGATACTATCACCTCGCCATGCTGTTTGAATCTTAATGCAAGTGCCGTGGGACGAGATTACACTCACCCTTCAAACTGATACGTCTCTTTTAATCTGTGATGTCCAAAGAGAAGACTATTTCTAATTCTGGATCCTGGAAATTAAAACCAACATGTGCACATGTTGCTTTATCCAGATGCAATGTAAACTTCAGTGGAAGTAAAACCACAGTGTGGGTACTTGGCTGGCATACAGCTAATCAGGGCACTTTTCTACATACCTCATCCCTGACAAAAAGGGATGCTCTGCATCTTTCTGTCCCCCTCACTTTTTTTTTTCCCCCCCGTTCTATTTTTTTAAGAACTGATTTCCTTAGGGAGTTGTTAATGTTCAGGGCTTTTTTCCCTGACATTTTGGACAATGATGTGACAACACAAGTGCATCTATTACTCTTCCACTGGAAGCTGACTAAAGCAAAGGATTTGATGGATAATGGCCACATTTTCCAGCAGTGCCTGATGTACATGTGAGAAGAATGACTGAGTGACCTGCATATAAAACCAAACTATATCGGGCACAAAGTCTTTGCGCAGAACTAGGTAGCCTTTCGTCGTGAATTCCTTATTTTGCTCCCCTTCTCTCTGTTGCTGGAAATCTGGTGCTTTCTGTGTTGCGGCAGTGGAGGTTGTGGTGTGGGAATCTATAATCTTCATGGGAACGGAAGGCAAAGGGCAGCAGGCTCGTATGGCATGGGGAGCTTTGAGAAAAGGAGGTTGTACAATTGAAAACACAGCATCACTTCACCTTTGGCTGCTAAAGAAAGCTGATTCTCCTTTGCCTTGAGTAGTCAGTTTACAGCTGTGCAAATTGAATGTGAACCAGCACTGGCTGGAGCTTGCATTTGGTGCTGCTGTGGGTGCCTAAAGCCTTCAGGGAGAAGAGAGCTGGAAGCTGTTGGGGCTGGCCTGGGCTCTGGACCTGGGAGTTGGATGGCCATTTGAGCAGCACGTCCCACCAGGCTCCTTGCGTCTCTCCTGGCAGGTTGCTGGCTGGATGCCATGTGTTCGGTGCTTTGCTGGGTGCTGAGCACCTTTTGCTGAAGCTGATACTGCTCTACTTTATATTCCATGGTGTTGATTTTGAACTCACGTGGCTGGGAGGTGTGCGGAGGAAGGGGAGTTACAGTGAGGAAGGGATGGGGTGCTTTCCCCTCCCTGTCCCCCAGCACATTGCTTAGGCACAATCCCCCTGACCACTGACGTACATCTGCTTCCATCTTCTCTCTCTGCAAGACCGCTGTAAGAAATGATCAAGGATTCAAATAGCTTTCATGGAACTAGAAAAGGAAAAGTGTAAGAATGCTTTTACCAGAAGCGTAAGAAGGAGGGTGAGACCAGCTGCATCTTGCACCTGGAGCACCAGAGCGCAGGGAGAGGATGGATGGCAGTTCTGCCCTCAGCTGTTATCATCCTCATGAGCAGCATGCCAGCAGTCTGTGGCAGGGTGGGAATCCCCAAACCTTTGCTTTGCTGAACTGCTCTGGAATGTAATGAAAAAACGTACTTTTTTAATGACTGATTATTAGATGGGCTTTTAGCCTCAGGGAGTAACTTACAGGTGAGATTTCTGTGATGCAGTGAAGTCCATTTCATTCTTGATGTTGTAGCAGCGCAAGCTACAATCTTTGCATCAGGAGAAGAAGGTGCTCCAAGCAGACCCTGAATGTTCAGTTTCCACAGAGGACACACTCATAAATGTTTTTGAACAAACGGGAAATTGCAGTGTGCCAACAGAAGAAAATAACAGAATGGAGAAACAGAGCCCAGGTTGAGTACCCGTTTCTGGAACAAATTTTCTGTGAATAATTCAGCTGGCTTCGCCGTGCTTCGGATTTTCCATCTTGGCGGGGGTGTTCCCTCACCCTTACCTGGGACTTTGGGAAAATGGGTAATTTGCCAGATGTGAGGTAATCGGGGGCCACACCAGAGACACTGAACAACATCCCTACATCAGGCATGGATGTACCAGAGAAATCAAAGTGCCCTCTGTAGCACTGCCTGCTGTCATACTTGTTCTTCAGTTTGTATAAGGCAGCAATGTCTGCAAAACTTCCTTTCCTCTACCTAATGTAGACTGTAACTGTAATAATGCTTACTTCAAGTGAAATAGGGTGCTGTAGCTGTGATTGGCATCTGCAAATCTGCGAGCAATTCCTTGCACGGTTTCAACAACAAAAAAAAAGTCATGAAAATATTCTGCAAAGAAATGATGATATCCCGTGTGCCTTATTATAGAACATTTTGCCGAGAAGCTTGTGGCTGTAACGAGGAGGTTGATATACTTCCCCACTGTCGCAGCATTAAAACCTAATTGCCCCTGGGTTTCTTGATTATCTCCAACACAGCTGTCACGTTATCCCTTTGAAAAAAATGAACTGACATCCGATGCACAAACTTCAAAAGGTCTTTTTTCTGGAAACAGGCAAAATTATTATCAAGCAGTCTCTGGTGTGTTTACCAAACTTGTTGGAATATCGTGCTGAATTGGGCCCCTGTTGCTTCTATATCACAAGATAAGCGATTATTCAGGTTTCCCGTCACACTTGTGCATTACCACGCTCTGGCTCCTGCCAATATTTTGTACTTGCTGCCTACATAAGTAAGAGTATTATTTAACAGTTGTGGCTGGAATAGGGGTTGTGCGTTCCCAGGATGTATTCCTCTCTCTCCCTGCAGGAGAGATGTCCTCAGAGCCCTCGCTGCCTCCTGTTGTGTCCCCTGTAAAATGGGAGCGGTAATGCTGTCCTTTTCATCTTGCATGTGCTGAGTGCTTCATCCTGGAACAATGTGTTACTGCTTCAAAATGGGCCCGTTTTCCAAGAAAAAGAAAAAAGTAATATAAGAATAGTGAAAATAGCTCATTTTCCAAGCTTCGAACAAGTACAAACTCTCTTCCCAATAACTGAATATAGTTTTCCCTTTAATTGGAGATATTTCAGCCTATCTTGTTCCTTAGAATAGCCCTTGATTGATAAGGAGGATTTTCAAAACAGTAATCACCCAGCTCCCTGTGGCTTTTGGTAGGAGTTAGCAGCTGATTTCCCTTTGCTATTAATGTCCATGCTATTAATCCAAGCAGATACATGTGCTACACATGCAGACCCCCGATTCCAGCGCGGTGGCCGTGTGAGCTCCTGTGTAGCCCTAACCGTGGCACCAACACGGTTTTGACTCGCTGAACCATGCTGGGCTGAGCAGGAGCATTATGCGTGAGTTTTTTTAGTGGCTTGGGCGGAAAATGGCTCAACTTTAGGTTCCAGCTGTCATTCTGTGCTCCTGCGAGGGTTAAAAAGAGATTTTACAATGGTCAAAATGGATATGAAAGAGAAAGAACACTTTGGAACTTCGGAAAAGCTTCAAAAAGCCATGTATTTGGCCAAATGCTTTCTGGAGTATCTTGGTCCTTAGCATATAGGAGGTATGGCTGTCAGGAGTGAGTGAGGGCAGGGGTAGAGTTGGCGTTGTTGCAGGATTTTAGCCTCGGTCTGGTCCAGGGCTGGTGGAGATGAGGGGATGGACAGAGAGACCGAGGGTGCTTTCTCACCAGGACCTGTTCTCGCCCAGTTTCTGGAGCCTGCTGGACACAGCCCAAGCGCTGCTCTTTTTCCCTGGTACAGTGGGAGATCGCAGATGGCAAAGATTTGGAGAGGTTGGTTCAGTTTGAAAACAAGTCCCTCCCTCTCCCCCAAATACTTTATTTTTGAAGGGGGAAAAGCAATCAGCCAGCTAAAAACAACATAGCGATGACAAGTTAGTGATGCCTAGCCTGTTCCAGAAGGCTTCGTTGTGCATAGCACTAAGTGTTTTTGTTTGTACAAATGAATTACTAAAAAAGAAAAAGAAAAAAAGCTCATAGCCTTGTGGAAGCCATGCTGAGACTGAAACAGCCAAGGAAGGAAGGAGGAAAATACCCCCAAACCCATGAGCATGGAAATAGCAGTGAGGTGAAAAGTGAGAGAATAGTTCTGCAGGGCAGTAACTGTGAATTAGGGAGACTTGAGTGGTTGGGTCACTGGAACTGGCGACCTGAGTTTTGTAGGAAACGCATTGTTCCTTGCCTTGCCTTAAGCCTGAGGTTTGCAGCTGTGCAGGTTTGAGGGGAGCGGTTGCCATCTCCCTTCTCAAAAACCCCGCGGGAATCCTCGTTGCTGGAAAATTTGCAAAGGGCCTGAATAGAGCTAGACATGCAATGTCCCGCACGAGATTCATTTTCCCTCTTTCTGTGGCAAGATTGCAGCAGGCTGAAATGGCGCGTGGTATCACCGGGAGGGAATGAATCGCCTGCATGGGTCAGCAAGGAGCTGCAAGCTCCTTGCAGGAGAGGAGTTTGCTTGGGGGTCAGAGCTGGGATGAGGGCATGCGATCGTCAACCAACTCGCCCACCTGCATTGCAGCTCGAAGGTGGACAGAGGTTTTTTTATTTTTTCTGAAGGTGGAGAGGGAATTGGTCACTGCTGGAATGAACTAACACCCCCCTGCATGTGTCGTGCAGGCGCATGTGCAGGGGGAGAGGGAGGCACCGCTGCGAGCATAAAATGCAGCAGGGCGACAGCAGGCAGATGTGCATTAGCATGATGATAATCCTGTAAATGGAAATGCTTGCAAGTGAGAAAAGGTGAAAGTGTGTATGCGCTTGTAGGATCCTTGTTATCATGTTATCTTGGATCTTGAGGGACAAAATAGCCACTCATGCATGGAGAGTAAACAGACACACAGTATGTATAAATAATGTGTGGAAGAGGAGCTTCTGAATGCAATTTCCATCTTTATTTAAAAACCTGCTACTTAGGCAAATTATTATCATTCCAGTGACACTAACTAATCCATCAGTAATTAGGATGGGAAATGGGAATATATTCCACGGAAATGATCTTGATATTTCACCAGTCCAGTTGTACAGCAGTCTTCCTGAAGAATAAGCTGTCATTTGCCCAGAGTTTTTTGGAAGGCTATAATTTAGCTGATTTTAAAAAAAAAATGAAGAAAATTCCCCTGGAGAACTCCATGTTGGGCTGAGAACACTAAGTTTAGAGTAATATAATTAGAAGTGCTTTCACTGCTTTTACTGTATCTTGTCTTGCGTTGCTGATTATGTAAATAGTTATAATAATACGATCTTTTCTCAGCATCAGTGGCATCCTGTGAGCTCAGCCCTTCTCCAGGCTCAATGAAGCCACGTGGCCGCTGATTTACCATAGATGCTTTTGCTGCTCCCTTTGGAGAGCTCTTCTCTAGCAAGGTGTAGGCACGCTCTTCCTGGATTTGAGAGAGAGACTCTTTATCAGATGGTTTTCAAGAGTCTAAACTGCAGATGAACTTCTGTGGGCTTGTGGTTATAGCTTTGGTAGATGAAATGTTGGAGAAATGTACTGTTTTGAGAGGAAAAAAAAAAATTGAATACGTTTCTATCTTGTCTAGTAAGTGCTGGCAACATACCGTTGCTTAGGTAATTAAAAATTATACTTAAGCAGTAACCCCACTTACTTCTCATCGAAATAGCCCTTTTGGCCTTATGCTCTTGAGCACATTAGAACAACTTTAAGGAAATGCTTTAAACTGCACTTGTGAAAACATTGAGGAGCTGCAGCTTTGGTGTCAAGTCTCCTCTGGCATCCAGCACTGGATAGCCAGAAGCCCGGAATACCTACCTTTAACTATATACAATTTGCCAAAGTAACAGTGAAGGAGTGCTAGGAGAAACGGTTGAGAGAGGGACAGCACAACCGCAAGAGACGAGGAGTCTCCCGATGCTGGGAGCGTTAAACCTTGCCCCTTCTGATCTGCCAGCCCTGTAGCTGTGACTGCTAATTTTTTATCTACTCCTAAACATATTGTAGGGATCAGCTCCTCTGTCCACGAAAAAGTGCTTTGTAATGCTAGGTTCAGTATTTTGCACAGAACATGGTAATCAAGTGAGTTTGTTCCTTGGGTTTGCTCTCTGTGGGGAGTAGATTAAGATCACCAGACATATTTCACTCGCAGCCCAAAACAGGTTTAAATATCTGTGTTGGAGGAGTAAGGCAAATACAATTCCTGCCTTACATCATGTGCCCTGATTGAAGCAGTTCATTGTCAATGAAAAATTCTCTCACTAACCTTTAAAAATGGGTTTTTCTGTAGTTCTAGTTCTGCTGAAGGGTAAAGCTGTATACAGTAATTGAATCAGTGGTGCATGCAGACTGAAATTTTGCAGGATGAAATTATGGGACTATAATGGATTGTCTCTGTTTTCCTATCTCTGTTTCTTCTCTTGTATCTTCTTTCTCTTTGCTTTTCCTTCTTCTCTTATTTCTTGGTGTTGGAATTGGTATCTGAAAAGGTTGAGTGGTTTAGTGAGGAAATTACGATTAAGGAAAACCCGGATTTTTAATCTGTTTTGAACTCTTCACCTCCTGGTGCCCTGGTCATCTCTGCTGGCTAAATTAGGATGAAGCAAGCATCTTGCTAAATAAAAAAACAAAATTAAAAATAAATCTAAATCCTTAGTGTAGTAGGGCACTTCGTACAGGCATTGCCAGGGAGCCCCTTAAACACAGTGGGGTGATCCTCAGATCCTGCTGTCACGGGAGGAGAAGGGAGCGCTGGGGTGCCGGGGGCCGTTCAAATCCCTGGGACGACGGTGCTGAGCCGAAAGGGCTTCTTTTTCAGCAGACGAGGAATACAGCACGTTCAAACGGCAACACACCGTCACTGGGGTGTAAAGAGAAATCGTAAGTCTGTCCGCACATAAATCAGACACCAGTGTGTGGCTGCGCTTGCGGTACGCGCTGCAGCTCGGCGTACCTGCACGTGGGCCAGGGAGTCATGAGCGGCCGTGTCTACAGCAAGGACAAATTTCCCTGTTTGGAAATCGGGAGTGAGAACGTGCACAGCTGCTTCTTCCTCCTCAGATTTCAAAACCATATTGTTTTTTCCTGCTGTAAAGTAGAGGTTGTCGTGGTTTAACCCCAGCCGGCAACTGAGCACCACCCAGCCGCTCGCTCACTCCCCCCGGGTGGGATGGGGGAGAGAATCAGAAGGGTAAAAGTGAGAAAACTCGTGGGCTGAGATAAAGACGGTTTAATAAGTAAAGCAAAAGCCGCGCGCGCAAGCAAGGCAAAACAAGGAATTCATTCACTCCTTCCCATGGGCAGGCGGGTGTTCAGCCATCCCCAGGAAAGCAGGGCTCCATCACGCGTAACGGTTACTTGGGAAGACAAACGCCATCACTCCGAACATCCCCCCCTCCTTCTTCTTCCCCCAGCCTTATATGCTGAGCATGACGTCATATGGTATGGAATAGCCCATTGGCCAGCTGGGCCAGCCGTCCCGGCCACGCTCCCTCCCAGCCCCCTGCGCACCTGGCAGGGCACGGGAAAATGAAAAGTCCTTGACTAGCGTAAACATTACTTAGCAACAACTAAAACATCAGTGTGTTATCAACATTATTCTCATACTACATCCAAAACACACACTATACCAGTTAATAGGAAGAAAATCAACTCTATCCCAGCCAAAACCAGGACAGTTGTTCAGTCTCTCGTTTCAGGATGCGCTCCTTCCTGATAAGATGCCTGATTACAACACATCTCTCAGAAGCCAAAATTGCTTGACAGTTTTAGCTTTAATTCGGGGAAGTTTGCTGGAGTATCCAAGTTGGGCCAGTAGCAGATGTTGTCTCAGTCAGGTTTCCCTTACCCCAGACTATGGCAATGTCTCCTACATCTTTTCACCTTTAACATGAATTATTTCAAATGAGCTATTCCCCTTGCTAGGATATCGGGGAAATGCACCACTGAACAAAGCTGTTCTTTCCTTTTTATTTTGGTTGTTCTCTCATCTTTCTAAAGTCACAAGCCAAAAGCTCACCTTAGCAGTGCCATACTAGACCTAGGCTGACTAGTTTCCAGGCAGCCCAGAATTAAATCCCCATTTATTTAGCAACTGCTAAAACAACAGGAACTGCTTTCCAAATGCCACATCAATTGTGGATGTTGGAACAAGAAATTGAGTTTCATCAGGGTTTGTCTGGGTGAAATAGGAACCATGTCTCAGACAGCGTGGTACCTCAAACAGAGCACACAGCCCTGTGAGAAAGCCCCCAGGAGACTATTTTTGGCAGAGCTGTGGCCAGAGAGCATGGCTTAGGATTGCAAGGAGAACAACAAGTTTCTGATAAATTTTTTTTTTCCCCTATTTTTAGGAAAAAAGTATGGTATGCTTCATATTTGGGGGGAGGGGGCTACACCAAAAAATAAAATGCTGTGATCGAATTCTCTTAGTACAGCAAATGGCCCAGAAAAGCTCTGAATACTGACTAGTCACGTGAAAGAAGAGGGAAGACAATCATGATTGTTTGTTCCCTACTGATTCTCGCTGAACTGCATCTCCCCTGACACTTTGGCTTCTCAAAACCTTCACTTTGCACCTCTGAAATCTCTCATCTCCGCACTCTGAGGGACGTCCTACATCAGTCCTTTTTGCCATCGGTCCGCTTGCCATTGCACTGTGTTGAACCAACCTTTCCAGGGTTGTCCTTTGCTGCTACTAGTAATAAAACCCGGAGTATTGACCAGAAAGGCTTATACAGGGCCTAAATTCAATTCTGTTACGAAAAGCAAATTCAACCATGAGATCTTTTTTTCTCTCCAGTGCTAGGAGACTGCATTAGGATTTAGAAGTAGGGCTGAAAGTTTTAGATCCAGATGAGTGGCTCTCCTTTCATTAGCGAATGCCTTTTATTTAAAAATAAATAAATAAATAACAAATCCCTCCTTTTGGTGTTTCTGCCTCATATGCCTGTGTCACAGCCTTTTTTCCTTATAATTAATCAACCCATATCTCTCATGCAGCTCTGCTTGTCAGCAGGGATTAAAGCCTGACAGTATTTAATCATCTTGTATTTCATAGAAGGCTAGCAATCTCTCTCTGCTTTCTCTTCCCTCCTTTCTTTTCCTTGTCTTTTCTGGGTATGTAGCAGAGTGTCTGCTCTGACTGTCTGAAGTTTTTATACAGGGAGTGACAGGTATAAAATTCTTTTCTTGGCTCTTTTCTTCTGCGACCCATGTAATTCCCTCATGAGATCATTTGCTGTGACGTTTTGGGTGTACCGTGACCTACCCTGTTAGCACACAGGTCCACCAGACGCTGAGGCTGTAGGAGTATGTATTGAATCGTATTTTACCATGACTTTTTTTTCCCCAGCAAATACACTAAAGCTGGGAGCCAGGTGGGTTGAATAACTAGACGAATTATTATTTCATGTTCTGGGGCTGTTTAGCAGTTTGAGTTCGAATATATGTGACCAACTTAGACACTGACTTGGATTCATTTTATTAATTTAGGTATCTCATGAAATTATGGATTTCAACATTTGACCTACTTGCAGAGATCCCCTCGTAATCAAGGGATGGAAACAGATCCTTCCTTTAGGCACAATACTTCTATTTCAAGGTATACATCTTAGTGGATCAGATGACTCATATCCTAGAAGGACTTCTTTGTCTCCATTGACTGTAAAGGCTATTTAAATAACTTGTCCAAATAGAAAAGTTTTCATTGCAGATGTAGAGTGAGATGAACCGCATGATGGGTCTTAAGTCATTGCCACCTCCGCGGGATGGCTGTCCATTTCTGCCCCGCCGTGGTGTGGTGTGGGGGACCGAGGGATGAGCTGTGCGTGGTCCCACCCTCCTGGAGTCGGAGGAGCTCCAGGGGAGCCCCAGCTGAGTGCTGTGAAACACCCAGGTATGAACCTGAGGGGTGGGCTCGCTGCGGGGGAAATGCTCCGTCTTCTTTCGTTGCCATACTCCCAGCGTATGGATTGCTAATTCTTCAGACCTCAGTCAAAACAATCACTATCTTAATTTATTTAGACACCCTTTTTAGCACGGGTGATGTCAGATATTATAAGGTCTGTAGATTGAGTGGATTGAATGTATTCCGTTTCATTTGAATTTGTAGGTTAAGTAGTGTTGACCCCAGCTAGCTTTTAAATGCGAGATTGCCAGGAACCATCCCAGGTACCATCGATGCAAACGGCGTTTTGCTCACCCCATACCAAATATCATGCCACTGAAATGTGTTTGCTTTCTCCTGCTTTGCTGCCATTGCTGTATTGATGGATGAAAATTGGAGGAGGAAAGGGAAGGGAGAGGGGAAGAGACTTAGAACAACAAAAAAGCAAATTATTTTCATGTTCTAAGTAAATGCTTTCTTCCTGCAGAAGGTTTGCAGTGCTGAGAGAGGTCGTAGGAGGTAGCAGTGTAAAAACTTCGGTGGATGCTGTTGAACCCCAGATTATTCATTTTCCCCGTTCAGTTAGGAAGATTTAACCTTCACTAACTTTTGCTGTAGGAGACAGCTTATTGCTTTTGGCCTCTTTTAAAATTAAATGGTGGATGAGATGTTTGGTTACATTTTTGGTAACAAAAGCAAAAAAAAAAAAAATCACAATAATTGCTGAAAACTAGGTTTTTCTTGGTTGACTCTGAAGTAGTATGGTATTGCAGTGGTAATGAAAAGAACAAACAGATCAAAAGACAGTGAAGAACGTAATATTTGCTGGTTTCTTTTAATTCTAACATGGACAGCTTCAGGTCAGCAGACTGAAAATCCATACCTAAAATCAACCAAGTAGCTCTTAAATGGAATTAGCACGTGCAGGAATCCCAGGGATAAATGTTTTGTGTTGTATGGGCTGTCAAACTAATGAATCAGAATAGCACTTTTTGGCCTCAAACCTTTTTGATCAGTACAGTATGCTTCATTTTCCTTCCAGAGCTGAACTGAATGTGTTTTTATATTTTATGGGAAATAGCAAAACCAGCAGGTTAAGGTAAAAGCTAACCATGGTACAAGAAGTTGGTGCTTTTTTAAGGGGAGGATTTATGATGTTTAAACCTCGGTTTATAAAATAAAGAGCACGAGCAGTGGTTTTTAAGCATATTTGCCAAGAAAAAAGAGCTAGAAAGATGTAAAATAAAAATTAGGAAATGATAAATGCAGACATCACTTAATTAAGAAAATGAATTCTACAAGCAGAGAGATATAGAAAGGAAGCATCCGTTACCGAGGAAGGGGCATTGAGGCAAAGGACATTTGTCATCTCAAGTGACAATTAGATGAGTTTCCAAACAGAACACGGCAAAGAAGGTAAAAATATGCAAGAGAAGAAAATGAGGCAAGAAGAATTGCAGGAATACAGAGCAGGCTTTTGCAGGTCTGTTGGCCTGATTTATGCTTTCACGCCCTTCTTAGCATACAAACATCCCTGAAATGAAGAGCCTGTTTTGCTCTCATTATTGTACAGTCCTGGGAGCACCAGTGTCGGGTAAATCTGCTCAGCAGCAGAACCTGAAACCAGCTGTGGGACTGGGCAGAAGGTGGTTCAGCGGCTGAAAGGTGAGCCACGTTGGATACGCTTGTTCCCTGCCCGCTTTCCAAAGAGCTGTGGAGGAGGCGGCAGCAGCCGAGCAAGCGGTTTGCTCTGCTCTGAGCTCAGGGTCATGCTCAAATCCATGGTCTGCAGAGTGAAACTGTTTGCAAAGGCTCAAGAATGCAGCGGTCTCTCCCATAGCTCCCCCCGATCCATTTGCCATGACTTGCCCTAAAAAGTCAGCCTCCATTTCCTTAGGTAGAGACCTGAATGCAGATGAGAAAACATTGCTTCTGCTAGGGGCCATTCCTCTTCCCGAGTTATTTCCTCTCTACACTGAGTAATGTGTTTGGGTAACACGAGGCCTGCCCCACACCCCACGGGTGTCATTTCCATAGGGGTCTCAGGGCATTGGGTGCCATAGTTTAGCTTCTGGCCAAATATTCGTGTTTAGACAAAAAGAGCTTTTTTTTTCTCTGATAGTTTACAGTGGGACTGTAAGGAATTGGCAGAGTGGTTTGAAATAGGAAGTTCTGACAAAATGTGCGAGTTCTCTCTTGTTGATGCAATTCAGATGGTCTTGCTGGCTGCTGTCATCAAAGGGCTCTTACGAGCCCCCGCTTCCCACGTGCTTCAGATAAGTGTATAACTGCCAGGTCATTTCCATTTCCAGAGCCCTTTTGGACCCATTTCTCTATGGCTAGATGATAAGGAGTAGCCCACAGCAGAACCTTCCAGCAGTCCTGTTGCACAGAGCTCCTATCTTGGGGATCTTCTCATTTTTGTTCAGGTAATTCAAACCCAAGTTCGGTAGGAGGACGGGAGGTGTCAGCCAGGCTCATGTTTCAGCTCAGCTCAGCTCCCTTGGAAGAGCATCTGACCGGTCATCAAGGCTGAAGCAGGTACTGGGACGTCGCGGTTAAGCTGTGTGTGTCACAAATGGGGACGGGGGACGTCAGTGCTCCCCAGGTGTGCACTCACGCCTCGGGTTATCCCCACTCCTCAGTAGGTACCGGTACTTGAAAATAAGTCTTCAGATACTCTGCAGAAAATCAGGCAGGGGCATCACACCCTCAGGCTGTTTCAGCTTCTAGAAATTTAGTCTGTTTTGAAGATTTTATTGAGATTTATAAGCAGAAGCAAATTCATTCAAGATTAACGTCAGCTGTTTGAGCATATTTGTTAGAGCTTGCTTCTTGTTCTTGGTGGTTTTGGGGTGGTTTTTTAAGTGTTGTATAAGAAAGCTGTTAATGGTGCATTTGTTTGTAACACCCTTTCAACTGGCAAAGTTTGGCAGAAATTGAATGCTCTGCAGGACAAGTGGCTGTTCAGTCACAGGTCAAGTAGGGTTTTAAGCTCCAAAAGCCGAGTGGTCTGGTATCAAGTACTGTGGCTGTGGTTTTGATCCAGCTTCTGGCATTATAGCACGATTAGTGCTATAAAAGAGACGGGAGATTCAAAACTTTTGTAGATTTACAAAAAGTCAAATTTGGCCCAACTCAGCACAGTTCAGTTACAGCCCTTGGGGCTGGACTCTTACAAACCTTATAAACTTTTCAGGACTGCAAGCTATGGACTTTCCCCTTCTTTTGGGATTAATATGCTTAGGATTTTTGCTTGTGAAAAGCTAGAAAACTCAAGTTATTTAATATTTAGTTCTTCATCCTTTTCTTTTATTCTCTCTATCTTACTAAAAAATAACAAAACAAAACAAACCACAAACCCCCCCACCAAAAACAGTTGCTTTAGGCATATAAAACAGTAGGATATGTTCATTCTTGAAGTCAGCAACTGCAAACTATGATCGCATTGTATAGAAGGGTTATAGGGAAGACCTGTGTGGTGACGTTAGGCAGGACAGCTTCCATTTTTCTGGCAAGTGACAACTTCAGGGTCTCTTCTGCTGTCTAACAA
Source organism: Fulmarus glacialis (assembly GCF_000690835.1). Classification (NCBI taxonomy): domain Eukaryota; kingdom Metazoa; phylum Chordata; class Aves; order Procellariiformes; family Procellariidae; genus Fulmarus; species Fulmarus glacialis. The sequence goes on from NW_009228743.1 coordinate 100,915, forward strand.
CTCTAATTAAAAAAAAAAAAAAAATCTTTTTGAGCTATTAGACTGGAGTTGGTCTCATCTCTGTGATACACACCATAGGTAAAGATTTTATGGTCTGCGGCTCTGCTGTTTCAATCATGTTTATACATCATTTATTTCAAATTAGTGAGACTTAGCAGGAGTCCAGAAATTCACATCTGCTCCAGCATCAGGGCCAACACAGGCAAAAATGGAGCAAAAGCACAAGGACTACTAAGAATCCAGATAGTATTGGGTAAATGACATTACTGCGTTCAGGGAACACATTTAACTCCTCTCTTCTGTTAACCATACCAACTTGATGGCAAGACATACAGTAAGAGTGTGTTGGCATGGAAGCTACCTTAATTGGGGGCAGTAAGGAGAGTATTTTCAGCTGCTGCGGGTTATTGCAGCTGCCTGGAGCTGTGCTGGGTTACACTGCCTATGCTTATGGCATTCTGTGTCCTGCCAGGAGCTGCCCGAACAATACGTTAATTATACATCCCTGTGCATTTCTGATTCAGACTGACATGCTAACTTAATCTTTCAGTTTGGTTATGAAATTTGCTAGATGAAATATCGCTTGCGTTCTTTCTGTTAATGAAAACCTACACATAATCCCTGTGTCCGAAGTACCTGTCCTGATTATCCACTGCATTCATGAGCACTACTTGCAGAATTATTTTGCCTAGTTAAAGTTTTATTTTGTATTTGTTCTAATTGCCAGTGTTGCTATTTTAAAAGTTGCTAACCCATTGGTGGATATTCTCTTCTAATCCTTTTTGCCATTCCCTAGCAAGTGTCAGGTCGCCTGTTTTACAAACCCATTACGAGTTTCTGTACAGACACAACTGTTCGCTGGGGCTGGCCCGTGCTTCCATATGGTGCACATTAATCACAATTTAGCTATGTAAACAAGAACTTGTATTTTATGCTGCAGACGGTTGCCCAGCTTAGGTTGAATGAAAGATTTCATTTCACTAAGTCGTATAAACACACCTGAGACTCTGAAAACAATGTAACGTGACTCTCCGTTCTATAGAATACATCAGTTTGCTAATTAAAAGTCTGCTCTCATGGTTGATGATCATTACTTTTCATAAAGCCCTGGAATGCTATTAAGCAGGTCTGGAATGGTGATGTGTGGTTTATTGTTTTTTAAAATTGTTTCCTGCCTATTTTGTCTGTGATTTCATTGTGCTGAAGAGTCACTCTTTGCTTTTCAGTTATGGTTTTCATAGAGTAAATCTGCAAGTATTGTTTATAGTTGAAATGTTCTCAATTGTATTCTTTTTTGAACAGCTGGATTTAGTAGCTGTTTTATGTTTGGAATAAACAAGTAAAAAAAAATAAGTAAAGGGCCATGAATCAACAAAAGGAAAATAAAAACAAAGTCCTTAGAGAAATAAGTAACAAAACCGTATACCTTCTAACGCAGAAAATTCGTCACTCCTTTTGTCCATGTGTATGCTCCTGTTATTATTTTGCTTTGATTCACACGTACTTCAAGGACTCTGTCATGCTTATCCTAGGTAGGAGCTATCAATAGAGCTATTACAACAAGACGGAAGAAACATAGCCTATCTCAAGTATTCAACTGTCTTTTTTTTTCTATGATATTGCAAATAGATAAGCTGTAGCATGTTACTTGGGCATAAAATCTAGGTTTAAGAAAAGCTGGGTATTAATATAGATTAAAAGAACATCTAGGGTTGCAAAAGCAAAGACGTCATACTTGTATAGCAACCAAGAAAATTGAAAAGGGTAGAAATATTCCGTTTCTAGAGAATTACATAGTCTTTAACACTCGAAGTTAGGAAGGGGCTTTCCCAGGGAATTGGTTACCTGATGCCTTCAGCATTTCCTCCTGCATCTTCTGCACCACGTGGCTTACGTTGTTAGCCGAGATGGTAATGCCCTTGCTTGGTCAAGCACAACTGCAGCCTTCAGTGTACAGTCTGCTTTTGTTGAAACACATGTATTGGCCAAGCTCTTGGCTCTAAAGTCAGAGAAAAAATAGATTAAAGTCAGTGCTGTCCTTCTGGATTAATAATGTTACGAGAGCGCAAGGCACCCTCAATTATTACTGATGCTGGTGGTGCAGTGGTTGCACCTAGAGGTCCATACCGTGACATGAGGCAGCAAGAAGGGTCCAAACATGCCATAGGTAACAGGAACGTGTGGTTGCAAGGAAGGTAGAGTACCATGTATCGTTATGTCTCTTACAGATAATGATGAATGAAGAACAGCTTAAGAATTTTATGTCTATGAATACACAACAGCTGACGTGCTTTTCTATACCGGTATCTTTTATACAATTTGCTGTGACCAAGGGACACTCCTTTCTACTGTATTCTCAACATTTCTCCCTCCCCTCCGCCCCAGTCACTTTTAGCAATTCTTAAGTGCAAGCACATGAAAAACATTGTTTTGATCAATAGTTTTTATGGCAAAATCCATAAAACAAAGCAGTCCTTTTATACAACTCAGAACAAATAATTTAGACTACAAGCCCTGACACAACTTCTCTTTAAGCTTGGCTGGAGGATGGTGCTCTAACATGCAAAGTGGAGTCGTCTCACACTGACATTTAAATATAATCATAGGAGTAGATGGTTGAGAGCCCAAAATGAGACGAGAGCCACAAGCGACTGAGTAAGTTGCTGGCAGAAGAGCTGATGGGAAGGACTGCAGTGATTGCAAATGAGGCTTGTCCAGGAGGTAATGTGATTAGTATTTTATAAGAGCAAAGTACGTTGCAGAAATCAAATGAAGCCTGGAGTGAGTTGGGGGGGGGAATCCCATAATTCCTCCAGTTTTATCTAATAAGAGCTTTATCATTTTCAGTTGTGGGGTTTTTTTCCATCCTTGTGCTGGGGGTGTTTGAGAGTTATTATGAGATTTGAAAGAATGCC
>NW_009228743.1:103860-104777 GCF_000690835.1 Fulmarus glacialis
TGTCACGACTGAAAGTACTTTATAAATGTCAGAGTTGGTGTGTGAAAATCTGGGACGCCGCTCGGCTGCTTCGCTTGCGAGAGCTCGGCTAATGAGGCCACGAGAGAGCAGGCTGCCGAGCAGCCCGGCGCGGTGGCCCTGCCTCAGCGACCCCCTTCCAGAAAGGGAGGAGGCGCCTAATGTGTAATGGCGAACAAATTGCCAACCTTAAATAATAATAATTTTTGCAATCCTGTCATACTTGGGAATGTTTACGCAGGTGGAGGTTTTTGTGGTGTGCAGTGGAGTTGTGGTTACCCCTTTCTGTCCTGATTCTCGGGCCGTGGGACAGATGTGTTGAGGGCTTGTTGGACTAAGGCCCGTTGGTGGTATGACCTATCTGCTTCATCCAGACCTCATCAGAGCAGGGCAAGATAACCGGAGCAAGGCATCTGGAAGGGCCATATGGGGATTGCAGCTGTGGCAAAAGGTTTGTTAGCTTTGTGAAGGTTTTTAATCCAACATAAGCCAAGTAAGCAATGTTACGTGGGGAACCTCTCACATCAGCAGACACCAAAAAGGTCAAGTGTCTGGAGTTAGATGACATGTGCTAAGTTTTTCTGGACAACTTTTTTGAAGTTTCATAAACGTGCAACTTTTTAAATGCTCACTAAGGAGCGTGGTTTTTTAAGAACAGTGATTAAAAATTTCCGCAGTCTATTTAAGAGGAACAGGAGGCTTGTTACAGGAGATCCCACCAGCTACCATTCACATGCCTGAATAACTGATTTGTATTGGAGTTTGGCAAAACTATTTTGTTGAAGGTATTGAGCAAGGATAGTAACTTTTTCCTGGTATACCATAGGCATATATTGATGACTAGTTTCTTCCTTCCAACCTACAACTTTGAAAGTGATAAGCAGTGTCCTGGTTCAGCA
>NW_009228743.1:104808-115237 GCF_000690835.1 Fulmarus glacialis
CTCGGCAGACAAATAATTTCCCTGAGTTCAAGAAGACTTCACATGTGCTTTAATTTATTTGCCTGAAGGGTTTTGGACTGAGTTTTGATCAATGATGATGCCAATGTCATGCAGACAGGGTGCTACCTAAACTGCTGTGTTGCATTCCTCTGCCAACACGCGTGTCTACTGATCTTGAGAAACTCAGAAGGAAAAGCCTGTGCTAGAAGGGAGAACAAAGGGACCTACAAAAATGCAATTCAGATGTACCGATTAGGGTACGATTTTTCTAATGCACCCAGAATGCCACTTTTTCCTGCCTAGAAATTGGGTGCTCAAGTTCCTGAGGGTTTTTGGAAATGGCAGGTGTCAAACAGAAACTGTACTGATGGTATAGTAGAAAACTCGGTTACTAAACTGTATTTTCCCCGAGAGAAAACAGGACTTTCCTAAGTGCTTGCAGTGCAAGGTGTTGGTGTGTTTTAGGCAGGAGGTTCACTCTAGGAAACGGCAACACAAATGGTTTTGTGTCTCTCAAGCATGAGCTTGTGAATGTGACAGTGGCCATGTAACTTTTTGGTAGATCCATTAAAATGTTTGCAGATCACACTGCAAGACAAGAATGTGTAAATACCAGTGAACTGCACATAAAATAGCAAGAATATTTTTAATAACTAAATAATCAGGCATTTGCCCTTGCTTTGCCCTGGCTCAATCTGTACTCTCTTACTTCAGGAAAGTTAGCTTGATCTGAAATACATAAGAAGGACTCCTAGATTCTGTTTTATCTTGTAAAATTGAGTTTCTGGCTGGTTGATTAATTAAATGGTGGTGCATGGCTTTACTGAGGTCATCATTTCATGACAGTTGATTTGGAGCACTGTAACACAACATCCATTTTAGGTTTAATTTAACATAGTATCTACTGAGAGAGAATTCAGGCATCACCCAGGATCTTGTCTGCTGGTCTTTGCTGGGCAAATTGTTGAGTTTGATTTTTGATGACTAGAAATGAAAGCCTTGGTAGTTAGACAACAGCAGCCCTATTAAACCATTGCAATCTGACATTGCTGCTCTGGAATCCCTAGAGGACCAGAAATTTCGGGAGATGAATGGGATTCAATCACTCTGGCTCTGGCTCTTATGTCTCTCATGGTAAAGGAGCATGCAAACAATGATTTGGAATTTATTTTCACTGCAAAACGGATCTTTGATCCCAAGGCAATAAACAGTAAAAGAGCAAGCAGCAAAGAATCGAACATTACAGGAGCTCATGTTAAAACAAAACCTGAGATTTCTGTTGGGAATTTTGTATGACTTTTCAGAAGCAGAATCTCAGATGCATCAAACACTTGCAGTGTGATATTTTTAACAATTAGAAGTCCAAATATGTGCAATTACCGACAGTAGGACTTTCGTCAGGAATGATTGCACCAAGTTTAATTTAATGTACTCAGCCTTGTAATTGTTTTTTTTTTTTAATCTTGCTGTGCCAATGACAGCATTTTTTTCTTCATAGGTTTTATGTTTTATATCCTCCACAAATCACACATTTAAGACAGTTTTGTTTTGCAACATCTCTGAAATGCTGGCTTATTAGCAAGCCAGTCCATGCCAGATTATTTTAATATTGATAGACTGTATCAACAGTTGAGATAAAGATGCGTTCCTCCTGCTGTTTTGTTAAGGTTTAGTGGGACTAAATCACAAAACATTGCTTTGCTTGGAAATTGAATTGAAAAGATCCATCTACGGTAAGATTACTTGTTTAGAGAAAGCTGCTCTTGCATTCTGAAGATTTTGCTGGTTTTCACTCGCAGTTTGGGTGCCTGAACAATACCAGGCAAACTTGAAGTGCCACAGTGCTCCAGTACTCTGCTGAATGGGGATCTTACTTTTAAATGATATTTTCATCTTTGCTTCCCAAAGCTGTGTCTTTGTCATAAATAGGAGATAGGAAAGCAAACTTGAATTTAGAGTTATATGTAACATTAATTTTCTGTGCAACATAACCAAGAGCTACCAGACCTGCTGGTGACAAACGATGCTGGTGCCTACTTGTTCTTACTCATTCTTTTCAGGCTGCACGTGATTATAAGGGCTAGTCCTGCAGACAGGGGTTTTCTTTCTCTTTTTTTTTACTTGCTTTGCACTGAAACACTTGCATGTGCATTCAGGATATTACTTATTTCATTCTGGCACTTTTAATATGAAATTTGCCAGATTTTTATCCTGGGCTTGATAAATGGTTACCTGTGGGGTGTGAACAGACAGTGTGCTATGTTGCTATGTCTGGTGTTGAAAGTGCCGTTCAGCCTCTTGCACCTGGACCTCCAGCAGCTTAGGCTCGTTTATAGGGGATTACAGAAAGTAAGCAGTAGACACAAGGCTTCTGTCAGGCTTTTTAAATACAATCCTGTGGTCTGCACCTTCTTTGGAAATTTTGTAGGGTTCTGTCAGGCAAATCAGGTTGATCACTACTGACTATGACTTCTTTTGTAGAACAGATTACTGGGTATTTCAGCGTGTAGCATGTTACAGTTCTTGAAGCTAGCTGACTAATGTTCTGCATAATCTTATACATACGCCTTTAGCAGAGATACAACTATGCACCTTTAACTTGAATTACTCAGTATATAACTCTCTCTGTATTCTCAGTCTCTTAAAAACAAGAAGTTAAATTCACTGTGATAAAAAATTCAATAACTCCTCCTGGAATCTGGAATAAGAAGAAATATTGTTGGACATACCTTGTAGGCTGTGTTTCAGAATTTAGGAAAAGTCTGGCTCATTGTCTTTCATGCTATATGTCAGACCTCTGACATTATTCCTTTATGTCTCCTGGCAAGTATTTCACATTCAGGAAGGCTTATATGCCTAGGGAAAAAAAAGAAGGAACCAGAAAAAGAGACAGTTGCAGTGACACAGATTAAACGAATAGAGGCTGTGGTTTAGAGAAGGTGTGGAAGTGTATTTACGCTTCCTGTGTGCTAGTGATTGTTGCCTGGACCGTGGCCAGTTGGATCAATATTGCTGTTTTTCAGCGGGTTTCCCGGGTGCCCCCCTGGATGCGTGCCTGCTGCGAGCACGCCCAAGCGCTGGATTCCTGTGCGCACCACTTGTGACTGGGACAGGTCAAGAACTTTATGCTTCTGGATGGAAATAGAAAACCCAGTATACCTGCTTCTGCAAAACGATGGGCAAAAACATGCCTGTCCTTGTCTGCGAAGAACTTGAGCCTTGCCCCTCTGGTCTTCTTGCGGGTTCCTTTTTAAACACTCGGGGTTTTTATACTGTAACCCACTGGAGTAATTTTCTGTGCTCCCTGTTTTTCCTTTACAGCGGACAGGGAAATGTGCTTCCTTGGAGCACAGACACTGAAGTTACCCACTCTCCTTGATCTAGTAACTGCTCACTGTGGGTCTTGCTTGTGGATGGAGGAATTCACATCTGCACAGAGAAATACAAATTAATGTGTTTGATCCATGGCTGGAGGTGTATTTGGAAGACTAATCTTGAACACCAGAACCTGTTAGGTTTAGGTATGCTGACATGACAGTGAGAGAAGCTTTGCTGAATCTTTAGGAGATGGTTTGCCCACCTGGGCCTTTAAAAATTGTTTTCTTGTATTTTTGGCAAAAGAAAAATGCTTTTGTCAGAGAAAAATGAGTCTCATGGTCTCATTTTGAGTCCTAAAACACACTTACTGATTTCATAAATATAGACAGTGTCCAACTTAAGTAATTTCTTCAATATATGTTGACTTTATTCCTCAGTTGTTAATGGACAGAATTTTTTAAAGCAGAGTGACATTGTGTGTTTTGACTGATTATATCCAGTAGTGGTATTTGTTTTCAGGAGGTAGGAAGAAATTCCCAAACCATTTGATATTCTGGTACCAGTTAGTATTTAGCTGTTACCAGTTAGTTACTGAGTGTCATTGGCAGAAGAGTGCAAGACCCTCAGTCTTTAACACCTGGATATAAAAGTCTCCAAGAAACACATACTGCACTTTTTCTAAGCTGTAGGTCCATCCTCCCAGTGTGTATTTCTGTGTGAATTATAATCCAAGTCTAAGAGCTGGCCAGTGCTTTGCTACCTTCCGTTGACAGCTTTCGGCTTTTTGGGAAATATTTTAGCTTCATGCATACCGTAGCTGTCGGCGTGATTCAGAGCCTTCGGAAGGAGAGCTTCCTCTTGTATTTGTTATTTGCTTAGCAAAGCTTTGACTTTATGGCTGTGTATTTCAGAATCTTTTATGCCAGGGAATCACTTATATTTCAGAGATACGGGAAGGCACCTTGAAGCTTGCTACATGTCTTGGTTGTTTTTTAACCTTAGCCCAGTGTGATATTCTCTCTAAAGGATATTCTCATGTAATCCTGCAGGGAAGACTAAAGGTAACACAGTTGCCTGGCATTAAATACTGTAAATCAGAAGTACATAATGACAAGTCTGAGAAACATACTAAAAATAATAATAAGACAGGCTTGTTTCTGAACAGTAAATGCTATTAAACTTTGCTTTGAATTCTGACATCCATCTGAAATCTGTACCCACTACCCACAGTTACGTGTCGGGGGGCTGTTGCTTGCTTTGTACCTCAGAGAAACCAACTTAAATGTATGTACTAGTCCAGATACAGTTCTCCCTGGAGGAATTCCTTGGCCAGGCTGTAGGAAGATGTTTCTGAGAACCCAAAGAGAAATAATGTGGAAAAACATGGCCATCTCTGTCCCAGGGGCATTCCTCTCCCTGGGAAAAAAGCAAGGACAGGGAGGGAAGATGTCCCATTTCGTACGACTGCCAGCAGGAGGGTGACATGTTCACAAGCAGGAAAGCTTGAAGGAGCCTGAGCGCCTTCTCAAGCCCAGCTTATATGGGGCAAGTGTGGTTGTGAAGTGATTTCGGTGAGGATTTCTGGAGGAAAGCTTAGCGGTTGTGCTTTCTCAAGGATTTTGGAAGCCCTGTGTACAGTTCCTCCTGCTGGTTTCCTTCTGGAGGTCTTTCTCAGAGTCTGTATCACCTTGGCAGGTACAAAGATATTTCAGAGATACAGTATGCCCTTCCCCATCCAGGTCAGGCTGCTCATCTGAGCCTACGCAGGGCGATTATGGTGGGAACTGGGTGTAGCCTTCTCGCTTGGGTGCTGGAGAGTGGGGCAGGGAGACTTCCCTGGGGACGAGGGCGTCATGGATGCCAGGTGTAGGGATTTGGACTGCACATTCCATCATATCTTAAGGTAGTGCCATTTGCCTAGTGGGAGGGGACATAAATGCCTAATTTATGACTGCATTCGTGGTAGTTGATTCACATTTCCATTCACAGGCTCTGAGGAGAAAATGTTTGCATTGAAATCTTTTAAAAAAATTGGAATTGGAGATATGTGAAAGTGCCTAAGAATCCCTTAAGATGTAAGGGCAAATCATACATTAAAATAAAGGTCCTGCAGTTGCTGAAATGGTGACTAGACATTCGATTCAAGGCACTGTGGCTTTCTTCTCCTGACCCTGCTGTGCAATGCGAAAGCAATATATTCACTGGCAGCTCTGATCAAGACTACGCATGGTCCTGCTGTGTTGCAGTGCCCCAAGAAAACATGAGGCACAAACAGATTCAGAACTTGGTTTCGGCAGTGGCTGGTGGTTGCCTCGGGGCTTCTGGCAGTCAGAAAGGTAGAGACGTGGGGACAACATCTGCTTCAAAACCCTGTAATAAATATGTCTACTTTGGATGAAGCTGTGTGGGCAGACTGAACATGATGAGGGATTTCAGTCTGAATAGATGTGGTTTGTATCTAGAAAGCTGCCTGGGAGTGATCACGTGAAGCATCTCAGTGTCAGATGGAAGTTACACCTATATAAATATTACATATAAATCATCTTGCTTTTTTCCTCTTTGACGTAAGTGTTGAAGTGTTGTAAGTCCATGGCCATTCTGAGACACGAAAGTAAGAAAATGATCAAAGCAGATGCTCGAAATGATAATAACATAATATGATCCTGACAAATCAACGCGAAATAAAGTGATAAGCTTTGGACTGCTCTGGGAGGAGAGCTGCCCCAGCAAGCCTCAAAGGCAGGCTGGCCAATTTAACCATGAGCCTAATCAACTGGCTCTTTCTAACTACCATGCAAGGAGTGACTGTCTAAAAACTGCTTCTTAAGTATGTATCTATCTCTTTTGGCACTGGTCTCTGGGGCCTGGTGGACTAAAACCTGAAGGCAAGGTTGGCTCATTGGGACAGCCCAGGCAAACCTCTGACCTATACATGCTTAATTTCCACGCGAGCGTAATTAGAAGGTGGACGCGAACAATGGATTGCATGAATTCCTCTAGGAAATTGGGTAGAAAATGCCAAGTGTTGAGCAGCTTCCACCCATGCTGCAGGAGAGGGGCTTGCTGACAGAGCAGCTCATGGCATGGAGGTTTTAATTGCCATCCAGAGCTGATGATTCATAGATTTCTCTCTTTCCATTCCCTTTTCCTCGGCAGACCCTGGATGTCCTGTTAACAACTGAAGCCCAGCAGCTCAAACCTCAAACTCTTTATCTATCCTTCAGAATCCTTCCAGCCTCCTCCTCTTCCCGTTAATGTTGACAGCCCCACCGCTGTCCCGTGTCCCACAGACTCACAACACTGGTGTCGCTTCTCACTCCTTCCCCATCTCCGAGGTTTTGTGAAACGCTTCTGCTTTTCTGCACAGCATCTCTTGAATGTATCTTCTCTCCTTTGCTTCTGCTGCTGACACAAACTACAGCATCCATCTCTGTGGCTTTTCTGACTTTTTGTATTGTCTCTCCATATGTAAACTCAGGAGGATCTGCTACAGCCTGCGTTTCCCTCCCCTTTCCACGGTCTTGCCCACACCAGCATTCGCCATGGACTGGTGCTGGGTGGGGGGAGAAACAACCAGTAAGGAAATAGGGAACTGATTTTAATTTCAGAGGACCACCATGCTCTTGTTCTTATGCCCGGAGGAACACAGGTTTTAGTATTAAGCCAAACATGAGATTTGGGTTCTTCAAGCTTTTGCTTCACTTCAGTGATAGATGCTGCTAAGTTGTTTTTTGCTTTGTGGTTTTTTTTTTTTAGCAGAATATAGGAAATAGTGAAATGTGAGTTGCTCTTCGTTTGTCTGAACTTCACAAATGGACATTGCTGCCTGGTGGGGGGGCTTGAAAGGTTTGTGTAAATGAATCAATTAATCTTCGAGATGTTTAAGTGTTAAAAAAAAAAAAAAATCAACTGGGAGCATTTCTACCCTCAATTACACACATAAGGCATATTCAAATAGCCGTAGCATATTCAAATCCCACCTTACTCCTTCAGCCTTAGGCTACTGTATTTATGTCAAGAATTTTCCGGAGAGAAATACAGAGTTGTGCTCAGTGTAATGTGTGCAGAGGAAATGCAGTGCTTCTGAGGTGCATTCACTTGCAACTCTTGGTCAACCATAATTTGCATAACGACAACCATATTACACTCTTGCATGGGTTTTCATTAGGTAGCAGGTGTTGTTTATTTAGAAGTATCTAAATACATTTTTTTCATATAAAAGAGAGGCACAGAACTAAGCTCTGTGTGTTTCATAGGGTTGCCAGGGTAGCAGTAGCAAAATAGAGCAAATCAACAGTGAGATCTGCAAGAATGAATACAGACTATGCCCAGAGGCTATGGAAGGCACCAAGACATATTTCAGGCTTTATCAGGAGTGAGGCAAACATTTGCACAGCCCTGAAAGAGCTTCTGGCTTTGCAATGAACTGCCATAAAATGGCATAATTAAAAGTTACATTCTGTTTGAGCCTTTTCTAACACTCAGTAATCAAACACCAGAACGAATTATTGCATTTGTATTCTGCCATCCAGTGAAAAAGATGCATTGCTTGGCTTGGCATTATCTTGATTTATTAGGTCTAATTTCAGAGACTGGCACAAAAAAGCGAGTCAGATTCCCGAGGTACCTGTGGCATGTACCATACCTTTAAGATGCATGTGCTTTTTTTGTATGCTTCCCTTTGTTTAGAACAAACTTCCAGGTTGTTTTTTAAATCCGATTGGAGTGTGCAGATAAGATGAAGGTTAATCTGAGGAAGGGTTGATCGGGACATAAGTATGCACACTTCACTGAGGTTGGCAGCTTCACCTCTGATGTGACCTCCGGGCGCTGTGAATGAAACCACAGGATTAGTAACAAGGCACACACTGAGCTGCCAAGTCTCTTGTAATAGGACAGAGAAGTGGAAACAGCATTTCTCTTCAGGGTATCAAAATCAACCCTGGAAGCATAGCATTGCTAGTTGATTGCAAGTAATGGAGCTGCAAAATTATTTCTGCACAGGAACATACTGTTTGGCTGTGTTGCAAACTACTTTCCGTACCTGTTTCAACATACAGCTGGGATGTGATGACCATGAATTATTTAGTTTGGTATAGGTAGAAGTTTTCTGCAAAATAGGAAAACAGAAATAGAAATCCAAAGCCAATGTTTTGTTGTAAAAATTATGCTTATAAGAAAAAGTAAGTTATGCCTAGTCCAGTGGACTTCTAGGGTATCTGGTAAAGCATCAGTCCAACTCTGTCCTTTCTGAAGGACATGCTGTGGCATGCACTGGCATTCATCAGTATCCAGAACTTACCAGGAAGATGTAGACAGTAGTCTGTTTCCACATGCTTTTCAATAGTTGTGTGACATTCAAATTAAAATAAACCGTTCAAAAAAGTGGAAAATGTGCTGCAACTCTTGGAAATGTATGGGAGTAATAGTCCACAGCAGGCAATACAAACAGTTGGCAAAATAAACTTAGTGTTGGGCTGTGGCTGATGATTTCGTGATTGACAGTGGCCGGTTGTTTGAACAAAGGTCACTTTTCCACCAAAGTCTGCCAGACCTGTGGGGAGGGTTTTCTTACTCGGTTCTGAATTTTCTATTCAGCCCATTTCTATTCAAAGCAGTCTGGAAAGCTAAATTCATACGTCAAAACCTAAAACCATAGGTCAGATCCAAAGAGCTGGGACTCCAGGAGAGAAGAGGGAGTTTCTGAAGAGGATTGAGAGCTTTCTGTGGGTTGTCTTTCTCCAAGATCCTCCCTCACACCAAACCACGACCTTCGTTTTCAGCTCCACACTGTGGCTTGAGCTCCACGAGCAGAGGTGTGTGTCTGCGGCTCCCCCTCCGATCAGATTAGCACAGGTTAATGATCTCCAGCATCTCAAAACCGGCAACTGCCTAACTTTTGGTGATGCCAGCTGTTTAGCTGGTGCCACTCTTTTCTTTTGTTCTTTGTCACCTTACCCCGCCTGGTTTGGCAAGTTGAAGCCACGTGAGCCATTCTGAGGAGGTACAGAGTAAACTTGTTGGATGCCCTGCCCCAGGGGCTGTGATTTATTTGCCCCCAAGTGTTTATTAAATGGAAAATTGCCTAGCTCGTCTCACAGTGTACAATATCCCTGTACTTAGTCTCCTGCCAACAGTTCAAACGCTGGGACTTGGCAAGCACACCCAGCTTCTTAAAATGTGGGCCTTAGAGGCAAAAGTTTTTTGAAAGTTAACAGGTGCCTCTGAACTTTGATTTGAACTCGTAACTGTCACCTGGGCTTTGACAGATGGGTAATGAAAGATCAAGACAAATGCTGGTAGGAGTCTTTTGAGATGTGCTGCTATTAGCATTTGCTCTGAGCACATTTTAAAGAGAACATAAGACTAACAATTTAATGTCTGTTAGTCATCTCACACTGGAGAACTCCTGCCAGAGGAGGTGAAATGTCTAACTCAAAATTCATGAGACAGGGGATTGGTAATAAGGAAGAAGCAAAGGGAGGCACCAAAAAATGAGCTATAGCCCTGAACCAGGAAAAGAACAGAAATGAAGAGAGAGATCAAGTCAGAGTTCTCAGATATGGGGCTGTGTCAGTCAAAGCTGCGTTTCCCGGGGTATGGGCTAGGATAAAACACCGGTAATGAAGTCTCTGCTGGCTGTGGTATTAGCTACAGATGTATGGGACGCGGTGGAGGAAATAAGATGTTTCTTAGAGTGACTGTTAAAGTTGTCAGCGGAGAGTGGTACAGAATAATGGAGATAAGCTTCTTAAATCACCCCCGGATGGCAGCTTAGTTGCACCTCTGCTTACCCTGGATCTGGCTTTTCCATATTCTTTAATATAATACTGTTACAAGGGCTCGGAGTGTGATATTTTAACATGCTTCAGTAGCCCCATATTCCGTAGGTAATGAAGTGCCAGTGAAGTTGGAGGGATTGTCTTTTGAGGAGGGAGTCGCTCCACAAAACCATCTCTTTTGTTGAGTTTCATTGCATTTACCGTAGCACTGAGATGTCTCGCAAGCTGCTAAACTCTGGCCCTAAACAAGCCAAGTGATTTTTCTTTTTCTGCAATCTGCGTGTATCACCGATAACATAAATCTGCATGCACCACAGTGATCTGTGCCC
>NW_009228744.1:0-8103 GCF_000690835.1 Fulmarus glacialis
GCATGTGTTACACAATGCAACCTTTTTACGTGACCCTCTCCCACCCCCAACATGCACTCTATGGGTAGAGCTAGTAGAGGAGTCACTGCTAATCTGTGGGGTCCTAAAATCTGAACTTTAAAGGCCATTTGCCATGGGGACATAAATATATAAATTCACCAACAGGTAATTCTGCCCTCCTACCACCTTCTCAAAACTCTGCTTCACGAACTTCCAGAGATAGTTTTTGCTATTACTGCATAGTAAGAGACAAAAGGATAAGGATGGTTTCAGCTTTGTAAAACTGGCATTAATTTGACATAGAAGAGAATAGTGAATAAACGGTTCCAAACAGATTATAGCCACGTAAGTTATTATTTAAAAGTGCAAAGCTCTCCCATTTGTAGTATTTCACTTTCTTTCAATTACTTAGGTACTTTAAGTCCAGATGTTAAGACCAATGAACATGCAAGTCAAAACGCAATCACATTCACTATTGAGAATGAGAGTGAATTAGAAAACAGTAAATTCACGAATTCTAAGGTTCCTGTTGCAGAAGTTTTTAACTAACAGTTCTTAAGTGTAAGAAGCCATCAGAAATATTACTGATACAGTAATATCAGCCAGTTCTATGATTGGTTATAAAACTTGTGTTTGGGAAACATGCACATACATGCACCCAAAAAAATTTCCTGATGTAGAACTAAAGAAAATACATAAAAAGAATGCAATAAGAATTCTCCTGTGAATCATGTGCAATCCTGTCTTAAATTCCTGCACAATAGAATCATGTGGTTCAAAAAACTCTCTCTTTTATAGTCACTCTGTATTTCTATGCATTTCAAAATATGTTGCATTGAAAGGAGACAGCCGTTGAAGTAAAAACCAGCAGAGTCCTGTTGGAAGCCATAACAACCAAACCTACCATACTGCCAAGCTCAGACTGTACTACAATTATAACAAGTCCTCAAATATGGCAACACTTGTTATATAAACAGTAACAGAAAAGGTAGAACAGAGGCTGGAGACTCCCTTCATGGAGCTCAAAGTAAGACAACACACACTGTCAAACGAAGAACAGCTTTCACTTAAACTTACAAACTGTAACAGTCTATAAAAGCCTTCAAAGTTCTCCATTCTGTTTTCTTCCCCAATCCCAACCTCCACCTTATAACCTCTGACTGGACAGAGGAGGGAGGATTGCTCCATGGAGCTCAGAGAATGACGACACCCATGCCTGAAGGGATAGCAACCCTCATCCTAATTTCTGGAGTACCACAGCCTACGGAAGTCCCCAAAGGTCTGTACTTTGGAATGTCCCGATCCCTAACTTCCAATATATAACCGCAGCCCAATCTTAAACTGTATAGAATCAAATTATTAAGAAGTACTGAAGTGAAAAAAGGGCAGGTGGCACCTCTCCATCTTTAAAAAGTGAATGTTTTCCTTTTCAAGGCTCCCTTCCTCTAATTTAACACTCAGATCTTTCAGATAGCTGCCTACTTAATAGTTATATTCAGTTGAATTTAAAGAAATACGTATTCTTTTAAAAATAATTATTAGTTCATTTTTCTAGTTGATATTTTTTCTTTATCTGGAACTATATTTATTGGGTTTTAGCTTTCTGAAATTAGTCAGCTAATATTTGGCAAGAATAAGTGAAAAATCTTTAACTAGTGCAATAGATTTTAGCAATTTTGCTACTTTTATAGAAACAGACATTGTTCATGAAAGCAAGTACTGCTGAAACGGAATATTAAAACAGTTCAAGTAGTACAGGAAAAATATGCAACACTAAAAGAAAATGAAGGTTATACTATACTTGATCAAGACTGTGTAGAAGCTTAGATACATAGCATGCAATAACTTGCATTTAAAGCAAATTGCCTAAAACAGGGCAAACGTCATAATAGTCTAAAGGTTTTCTGAAGAACAAGAAATATACTGAAAGAAAGCCTTTTGCATATCTCTATAGATGGTAAGAGACCTTTCTCTTACCAAGTGCTGAATATATAATTAAACACTAACAGTGCTACAGACATTGTTATATTCAGAATTGTTCCATAGAGAAAAATCATCTCTTTCACAGCTCTGACAACTGTAAACTCAAATTTTATACAAGAGCTCAACATCTATGTCAATCAAAAAGACTGACTTGTAAGACACACACATTCATCAGTCTAAGTGAAATAGATCGTGCTCCTATTCAGAGCACTTAGTATCGCTTGCCCACATGATATACCACAATTCTTTGTAAATAAAGGCACATGTTAAATGTGTTACATTATCTATAAGAATCACAACAATACCAAGAAATCTCTTATCTCCTTCACATGACCATTTTAGTCAAATTAGAAAGAATGAAATCCAGTAGAAAAGCTTAGTAAAAAAAGGAGCAATCAACTCTCTCAAATCTTGTCTTTAAAAGTTAATGGGCTTTGTTTAAAGAGATTTAAGTCAGAGCCACAATTTAGGGCCATAAAGATGATTAAAGGATTGGAGCACCCGACTTATGAGGAAAGGCTGTAAGGGCTGGGACAGTTCAGCTTTGAGAAGTCAAGTCTCAGGGGGGATCTTATCAATGTGTACAAATACCTAGTGTGAGGATGTAAAAAAGTTGGAGCCTGACTCTTCTCAGTAGTATCCAGTCAGAGGACAAGAGACAATAGGCAAAGAATGAAATACAAGAAATTCAATTTATACTTAAGAAAAAAAAAAAAAGCCTAGCAAAACCCAACAGCACCAAAAACATGCCACTACTTTTTTTTTTTTATTGAGGCTGGAATGGGTTGTGGAGTCTCCATACTTGGAGGTATTCAAAACCTGACTAGACAATGTCCGAGTCAACCTGTTGCAGTTGATTCTACTTTGAGCAGGGATCGGACTAGATGGTCTTCAGAGGTCCCTTCCCACATCAGCGATTCTGTGAAATCCTGGCCCATAAATTATCAACAGGTTGATGTCACTGAAGAATTGCTGCCCAAGTTCCTTGATTTGTTGATCTTGATTAAAAATTAATGCAGAGTTTCCAGGTTCTTTCAGAAAAACAAACCAGTTTAAGTTGGGTTAGCACTCCCAGTTCATCTAACATGGCATCTCAGTCTGAGCTACAGCCTTGATTTTTGTCCAAGAAACGATGTCAGAATCAAGGAGACATAAGATGTATTTTGTTTTTTAGTTGCTAATTTATACTTATTCTTAGAAGTAGACGTTAGCCCTTTTCATTTTCAGATTTTTCAAGTGTTTTTTTGTTTTGGGGGTGGTTTTTTTGGTTTTGTTTTTTGTTTTTTTTAAACAGATACACAAGTAATCTAATTTGCAAGAACAGGAATACAAGGTCAAACCAAAGATCCATCTAGTTCAATACTCTGTCCCCCAGCAGCAGCCAACAGCAGATGACTGAGTAAGCTTATAAGAACATGACAAGTGTACAGAGATAGAGTGTATATAGTGTTCTGTGGGAATGTTCTTCTACAATCCAAAGATTCATAGGTCAAGAATTTCTTGAAAAGAAGCAATTTCTTTGCATACAATAAGTCTTAATAATTTGAATTTGTCATCTACTTGTCCAATTGCTTCTGAACCCACACAAATTTTAGTATCTACATACAATGCATTGGATCAACAACTTCCACAGCTTAACTTCATGCTGTGTGAGGAACCGTTTTCTTTAATCATACCAAGCCAACCACTTGCGGAGTTTGATAGCCCTCAATTCTCTAGAAGAGACAACTACCTCCTGTTATCTTTTACCATGTCATTGATATTTGCTCTCTGTTATCTCTTTTCCAGCCTAAAAGATCCTAGCACAGCTGAGTTGTTATTCTTAAAAACAAAGTTCCATTCTGCTGATTATCCTTTAGCATTCTTCTCTAGATCTTCTCTGGTTCTACTACATCCTGAGAAAGAATAATCAAGCCAACAGACAATGAGATGCCTGCGCAGTATGGATTTATAGAGACACAAAATGATGTTCTTTATTTTCCAGCCTCTGTTCATCTCCTAATAAATCTTAATGTTCTGTCTGCCTTTCTGGATTTTTTAACCATTGTTCTAAATAATTTCAATAAGCATGAGAAGTTCCAAAATCTTGTTACAGAACCTATTATTTTATTTGTAAAGCTAGGGCTTTCCAGGATACATGGAATGAATATGGTAGAAACTGTGATGCTTTACTTAGCCACATAATTTTAGCATCATTGTCTATTGGACTTCAAATGTACTTTGCAGGTGCATTTGCCAGCATTTCACAGTAAACACATTAATCATACTTTTTCTTACTGGAAGAGTAATTCTGTTCTGAATGAAATACAAGGCTAACAAAAGCAGCTATTCTTTACTCATGGTTTTACATTTGGGTGAAAATGGCTCCCAAGCCAATATAGCTAATACTAATATCTGCAAATAATTTGAGAGGCAAACTGAACTCAGTATGAGTTACTACCAGGGGCTGTACTGCAGCATCTCCTGTATGGTATCAAACAGTTCCCTGTAATCCATGGCCCAATTTCATAAAACTTACTTACTTTTTGACTGCATGGCAAGCTAATTAATCTTGAAAAAATCATTAATAAAATATTGAAAATAACCTGTAAGTCTTCTAAATTCAATAGTTTGCAGTTTTGAGCTTTTTTTTGTAAGATTGTAAAGTCAGCAACTTTATGATCAATGTTCAGAACAGGATATCCAGTACATATAAAGATGCACGCACCAAAAATTTGTTGGGTTTATGTGGATTTTTTTTTTTTTTAAAGTCACAGAAATTATGTTTTCTACCAGAAAAATCAGCTCAATTCAAAATTACAGTGCAACAGTATTTGGACTTTCTAGTCAATCTTGTTCTTCTAGAGTATTCTAGTGTGCAAATTTTCTTATTTATATTTCAAAATCTGGACGCCATGCCTACTAGTGGCATGTTACAATTCACATTTCTTTAACATTTTACTTTTCTGGGGCAAGGCCTGCACCCTATCAGCATCCCTGCTGGATTTGTTTTGCTCTTGAATGATTTCAGCTCTATGTTTCCTTTTTTTCTAAAAAACCTCTAAAACATTTAAACCCCTTTGCGAGAGTAGCTCAAGCCCTCATTACTGTCCCACAGATCTTCATCAAAAGCTTATCTTCAAAGCCAAATTATCCCAAACTTTATATTCATTCCTTGTCATAAGCATACCAAAGGGACAATATTCACTCCGAATTAACCAAAAGCAATTCAATCTAGCATTAATTCCAGTCCTGAGGACTTGCAGATCCCAAAAGTAAGTCTATAAAAACTCTTCATTTTTGAAAACTTACTTTAACTTCAACCTTAATATAATAACACTAATCCCTTCAGATATTAGTCCATATTTCTTAGGCTTACAGACTTACATGACCCACCAGTCAATCCAACTCTGCAGCCAACTTCTTAACCTTTGGTCTGTGAAGGGAGAAAGGAAAAAAAAAGAAAAAAAAAAAGACAAACTGTGCTATCATGACCACAGACCTGATGACACTCTTAAGAAAAGGTCCACAAAGTAGACTGAAAACTGGTACTAAGACCAGTTGCCTTTGGTTTGTTTAGAAAAAAAACAGAGATCATTAGCCTAAAGTCAGAGCTTGAGGTAAGAGATTTTACTGCTGGAACCAGGAAACATATTAAGCTCTGCAGCCTGCTTTAACATTGACAGGTTATTTGTGACAGGTTTAATTGAAGTCAATAACGTGAACTACATTTTAAATAAAGCATTATTTAACTGTACACTAATATTTAACATATAAAATATATGATACAACACATTTATGGTCAATGACATTGTATCAAACCCAATAGACACTGGTGCCAAATTTGACTGGCATCAGTTAACAATGCCCTGATTTTTAGACAAAAAAAGATAATCAAATGCAAATGCTTTATTTTATTTTCACTCTAAAATGATTGTTTATGGGGTATCTATTAAGCATCAAGAGTGAATACAATCGCAACTCTGGAATTCCCAGAAATATGCAGAACACATTTAGGCAGCTCCTAAGTAGAAATGATGCCGTATTACTAAGCAGTTCACAATTTTCATGTATTCCTTAGGGAATTTTCTGTACAGGCTTCTGTTATCAGAGTGGCAACTCCTGTCTTTTGTTTTGTCTCTAACAACCTGCCAGGATAACTAAACCCACAACTCAGCATGTCTCAGTGACTACAGAATCTTCTGGACGGACATCAGAAGACTAACATGGCAGCAACTCATGCTTCTTTAACAAAGAGGAGAAAATCTCCAGCACCAGATGTCCAGTTAATCCAGCCTCAAAGGAGGAAAAAAAAAAAAAGAAACAAAGTATTTGAGTATTGCAGCCTTCATTTCAACCTTCTTAGTCCTCACAGAAGGAACCCACAGCTCATTACGAAGATGTCCATGCAGCAACATGATTCTATTGTAAATCTGCATTCTTATTTCACCACATTCACATGCACTCCTAATGCATGGTCCAAATAGGCCACCTGAGTATATTACAAAGTTTAACCTATGAATCAGTTTAGACACTGGAATGTCCCTTTACCAGTATAAGCAGAAATTTCTATTCATTGACACGCGGAAGTCTCAAATCCTCTCATCTGGTCAGAGCTCTACACCCAGGCACAAGAAAATTCTTAAACCATGGGTTCCTCCCATGGTTTATTTTGTCCAATATTCTCAGAAAATAAAAATTTGGCTGAACAAATGGAGTTTTGTATAGATAATCAGTGCAAAAGGAAGGAAACATTTGGGAACTGTTTGGCTAGCATGTGTCTCTGTCTGTCCAACAGCCCAGTTGAAAATATTCACCCAGGAAAGAGGATATCTATTTTCAGTTTCTCTGTCCGACTCATTTAAGTACATGTTTTGACTCAGTTCTTTCATGCTTAGGTCATTCTCCAATAATAAGCCCACTGGATTTTCAAGTCTTTCTTGAACGGTCTTCTTGAAACTGTTTTGTTCTGTATAATTACCCATAGTCTTTATTTAAGAGCTTGCCCAGCCAACCCTCGGAGCTTCTCCTTGGCACTTCATAGTGTCTACTTTAGGTAGCACCCACTCAGACTATTGGCTTCTGCAAATTCCACACATAGAATGCAACACTTACTAAATATTTTATGGCAATACTGTTTCTTAATTCAAGACTATGTATTCTTCTAGCATTAACTAATAGCACTGGTACTAGGAATCAAACAGATTTGTCAGTTCACTGCATAAAACTAGGACTCAGACAGATTTGTCAGTTCACTGCATAAAACAAGCACAATGCAACTCACCTTTCCCCATCTGAAAGAGAAACCTGCAGCCAAATTGTTCGGAGCATGCCCTTCATCTAGTGCAAAAAGATACTTAAGATATGCAGCGTTAAGTAGATACATTACAAAATGAACAGATTTTTAAAGCCAGAAGGACTCGGCCTTGTTATAGAGTCTGAACTAGATATTGTGAGATTGAACAGAATACCAAGGAACATTTTTTGTGCATTTGGAATTTTTTTTTTTTTTTTAAAAAGGACACAAAGACTAAAGCCACTAAGAAGTTTCAGTAGTTGGATATTGACCAAAGCTCTCATCCATGGTAATGAGAAAGTCTGTAAGGTTATCCTATTGCTCTATATACTACTGCCCAAAGTAATCTGAAAAACGCTTAACGCATATGCTTACTAAGTGTTATGCAAGAACAGATACTGGTGGAAATGGAAGGTCTGTTCGGGATAATCTTCTACTGTTTGACATTCAGTCCAGGACCCACAGTCAAAAAGAAAGCATAAATAAATTGATTTTAAGCTCCTTTTGCATCTTCTTAATTCTGGGATCCAAATATCCCACTACACACTACAGGATTTAAATGAATACATGTCTATACAAAGCTGTTATAGTTCACAGATTCTTTCTGAAGATAGGTATGTTAGCTCAAATGGAACAGTAAACTAAGAGTTCCTGGACCAAGAGTGGGTGTCTCTTTCTAGGCCGTGCAGAGCATTGCAGACTACTCTAAGAACTGTGGTGCTACTTAGAACCAAGGCAAGCAATAGGTATCCTGAATGAGCTCCTAATGACTTCCCTCTGTAATGCATATGAGGAAGTTCTAGTGTCCCCCAAAGACATAATGAATGTTTTCCTCGAGAGGGAAA